>NC_135414.1:20078792-20378792 GCF_051991245.1 Festucalex cinctus | reverse complement strand
GTACAAGAAAGCTGAAGGAAAAACCTATTCATAACGCCATTTACATTCAATATTTGTGGCAAAATGTTCAAAGCATCCGCCTTAGTATTTTTTGAAGTACTTTTGTGGTTGTAAACAGTTTGAATTCCTAATGTAATATGTTAAGATGAAATAGGTGGAGAAGACCCTTCAACACATCCTGATTATGACTCGGCCAAATTAAATGTGTCTTTTATCACTAACTTGACTTATAGGATAAGTCATAATCAAGTAGTTAAGGAAGGCAGAGGTGTTTTAAATGTAGCAGTATAACAGTGCAGGTGTGACTGTACAGTATTTTTGCAATGGAGCTCACGCATCAACGTAGCGCCATCCTCCCCCTCCCCTTGACTTTAACCAAGCAGAACAAAGTTAATGTTGAAGAGCGGAGCCCCCTGTGGTTCTTAACGCTCTGATGAAATGAACCGTTTCACCTGTTGTAGTACAGTAATTTGACAATAGGTGGTGCTGTTACTCCATGCTGTCTGTGAATGACGTAACTTTGTCTGCATTTCTTGTTCCGTTGTAAGTTGCTGCACACTGCAATAAACAGAGCTTGACGCTGCACGTTCAATAGGTTATGGGCCCAGATCGCCGCTAGAAAGGCTATTTACACGGAATTTGTGTGAGATAAACAGTATTGTGGTATATCACAATGGATGAGAAACTGTTTATTGACAAGCTGAGCGGACCGGAGAATTGGGCGACGTGGAAGTTTCAGATGGAACACTTGCTGAAAGCTAAAGGACTTTGGGGCATGCTAACAGAAACGGACGTGCTAGCTGCAGATGCTAATGCACACACACAGGCTGAATTCACAAAACGAAGAGAAAAAGCCTTCTCCATGATAGTGCTGAATGTGAGTACAACTCAGTTGTATTTAATAACAAGTTGCCAGACTCCCAAAGAGGCGTGGACAACGCTGAAAGGCCAATTTGAGAGAGATACCTTGGCGAATAAACTGTTTTTGAAGAAAACATATTTCCGATGTGAAATGAAGGAAGGAGATCGTTTGACTGAGCATTTAAAACGAATGAAGGAGCTAACTGATCAGCTATCAGCAATAGGAGCTGTAATTGAAGAAGAAGATCAAATTGTAACATTGTTGGGAAGTTTGCCACCAAGTTATGCTACAATTGTCACAGCATTAGAAACAAAGATTGAGAATCTGACACTGCAGTTTGTTCAGCAAGCATTAATAAATGAGGAGCAAAAGCGAGTAAATGCTAATGCTCACCACATTGGTGCTACGTCAGATAGTGCATCTGCCATGTCTTCACAATTCCATGCAACTGTTCAGGATAACTCCAGGACAGTGGGAGCGGAAAAAACAAGCTCTTGGAGGTGCTACAAATGCGGAAAAGAAGGTCATATCAAGCGTGACTGTCCAAGCTGGAAACAAAAAGCTAAAAAGAAAACTCACAAAGCTAAAAGCATGATGTGTGAAGATGAAGAAGGTGTGTCTGATGGTGCCTTTGTCGTGAAAGAAATTCAGTCAACTGACAAATCACAAGACGAATGGTTAATTGATTCGGGGGCATCGAAGCACATGACATGTGACAAGAAAATTCTTCAAGAATACCAGCAGTTCTCAAAAGCTCAATCTGTGAAACTAGGTGATGGAAGGGTGGTTGACGCCCTTGGAATAGGAAACGTCAACATGAAAATGACTTTCAAAATAAGTGATTCAAAAACCATTACGATGTATGAAGTTCTGTATGTTCCGAAGCTATCTGGGAATCTATTCTCAGTGGGAGCAGCTACCAAAAAGGGAAATACAGTAAAGTTCAACAAGTCTCACTGCTACATTCGTGGAAAAAACGGAACTCTCCTAGGAATGGGAACTCAAAGAGCTGATGGACTTTATCAGCTGGATGTTGAAGGAAATGTACCTGTCTGCCACAGTGCTTCACTAGCAAGTACTATATGGCATCAGCGTCTGGGACACACCACCAAGTTGAAAGAACTAAAGGATCTGGTGAAAGGAGCGGACTTCTATGCAGAAACAGAGGTTCCTTTCTGTAAAGGGTGTGTGGAAGGAAAACTATCCAGACGGCCATACAAGTCAATTGGAGGAATACGGTCCAAACGCAGAATGCAGCTTGTTCACAGTGACGTCTGTGGTCCCATGCAGACTGAATCTATTGGTGGAGCAAAATATTTTGTGACATTCATAGATGATTACTCTAGATGCTGCAAGGTGTACTTCATGAAACAGAAGAATGAAGTGCTGAACAAATTTAAAGAATTTGAGAGAACATTCTCAAATGAGTGTGGACAAAGTATCGCAAAGCTGAGAACAGACAATGGTGGTGAGTACACATCAAATGATTTTCAAGAATATTTGAAAACTCAAGGCATTCACCATGAAATGACTGTTCCTCACTCACCACAGCAAAATGGTGTTGCGGAAAGAAAAAATAGGACATTGATTGAAGCAGCTAGAAGCATGCTATCACATGCAAAGTTGCCAAACATGTACTGGGCAGAGGCTGTAGCTACTGCAGCTTACATTCAAAACAGGCTGCCCACATCTGTCCTGAAGAAAGAAACACCCTACGAGAGATGGTATGAGAAAAAACCTGACATTAGTCACATGAAAGTGTTTGGCTGTATTGCTTATGCACATATCCCTGATGAAGATAGACGCAAACTGGACAAAAAGGCTGTGAAGTTTCGTTTTCTGGGTTATGCAAACAATGCGAAGGGCTATCGCATGTTTGATGAAGAAAAGAAGAGGATTCTAATTCGTCGTGATGTTGTCTTCAACGAATTGAACTTTGATTGGAACCAAGAGGTGGAGGTGCCTTGCTCAGAGACTGAGATTGACATGGAGAGAGATGACAGTGGAATGCAAGAAGAGATCATTGTTGATGGAACTGTTAGAAGAAGTGACAGGATTAAAAAGGCTCCCAAGAGGTATGGATATGATGAGTTCGCTGAAACAGTTATTGTTGATCATCATGCCAGTATTTGCCGTGTGACAGAGCCAGTCACAATGAAAGAAGCAATGATGAGTCCCAATGCCAAGCAATGGCAGGAGGCAGCTGATTTGGAATTTGAATCGCTGTTGGAAAATGAGACTTGGGACTTAGTGGAGCTACCAAAGGAAAGAAAAGCAGTAGGATCAAGGTGGGTCTTCAAAGTCAAGTATCATAGCGATGGAAGATTGGAGAGATACAAGTGTAGACTTGTCGCAAAAGGCTACTCACAGTTGTATGGTACTGACTATTATGAGACTTTTTCACCAGTGGTACGATTCACTTCTATTCGTACACTACTGTCATTTGCCATTCAAAACAACTTGCATGTACACCAGATGGATGTTGTAACTGCATTCCTAAATGGACACCTGGAAGAAGAAATCTATATGGAGCAACCAGAGGGATACACCAAACCTGGGCAGGAACACCTGGTATGCAAGTTGAAGAAATCAATTTATGGACTGAAGCAGTCTCCTCGTTGCTGGAGTAAAGCGTTCACTCAGTTCATGAAGGAAATTGGATTCAAACAGAGCACATCCGACTCTTGTGTGTTTGTGAGAAGAACACAAGAACTTGAGATACTTGCTGTTTATGTGGATGATCTCATTCTGATAACACAGTCAAATGAGAACATGAATCTGCTGAAAATGACCCTCAGTGAGCGCTACAAGATGAAAGATATGGGTGAGCTGTCTTATATTCTAGGCATCTCTGTGACCCAAGACAAAGAGAAGAACTGTATCTTTCTTGATCAGAAGCATTACATTGAAGCCATACTCAACAAATATGGAATGGATAATGCAAATCCTGTAGCAACTCCTGCTGATACCAATGTTAAATTGAGGAAAAGTGATGGCGTCAGTAAGCCGGTGCATCAACAGACCTATCAGTCAATGGTAGGAAGTCTACTGTATGCTGCAATGGCCACACGACCAGACATAGCTCAAGCAGTTAGTACTGTGTCCAAGTTCAACGCAAATCCAGATATGTCACATCTGACTGCTGTGAAGAGGATATTCCGATACTTGAAGGGGACGGCAAATCTTTCTCTCAAGTATGAGCAGTCATGCACAGATGCTTTGGTCGGCTTCTCGGATGCTGACTGGGCTGGAGATCAGGATGATCGTCGATCAACAACTGGAAACATCTTTCTACTAAGTGGAGGAGCTGTCAGCTGGCTTAGCAAGAAACAAGCAACAGTTGCACTCTCAACAGCTGAAGCCGAATATGTCGCACTTAGTCAAGCTGCTCAAGAAGGTATCTGGTTGAGACGATTGCTGAGTGATCTTGGAATGAAGGCGATGTCTACAATAATCTTGGAGGACAACCAAGGAGCAATTGCAATTGCAAAGAATCCAGTGGAACACTCAAGAACTAAACACATTGACATTCGCTACCACTACATCCGTGAATGTGTCCAAAATGGGCAAATTGAGCTGAAGTATTGTCCAACAAAGGACATGAAAGCGGATATATTGACCAAGCCACTTACTAAGCAAAGGTTTGAAAAGTTTAGGAGTGAAATAGGATTATTTCAAATTTAAAGATTTGTGTTAGTTTTTTTTGACAGGTGAACTGGTTAAAATGGGCATTGGAATATGTGAAAAAGAGTTCCAGAAGTGGATTGTGAATGTGAAATGTGCGTAGAGATTTAGTTTCTTGATTTATATTTCTTTCAAAAGCGAGCACAGCACTAATTTTATTTAAAAGGTTTAGAAAGATGCTATTGTAAAATTAAGTGGGAGTGTTGTAGTACAGTAATTTGACAATAGGTGGTGCTGTTACTCCATGCTGTCTGTGAATGACGTAACTTTGTCTGCATTTCTTGTTCCGTTGTAAGTTGCTGCACACTGCAATAAACAGAGCTTGACGCTGCACGTTCAATATCACCTTCTTTTTATCGCTGTGCTCACAGGAGTTGCCATCCCATTATGGTGGCATGTCAAGCTCTCTGTCACAGTGAGCAACAGAATAGTTGAGACTATCTTAGCTGATTCAGCCATTTTCACCGCCGTTCGTCATAATTTCTCCTTCTCACATAAGCTAAAGCATGACTGTGGAGTCATGTGGCTTTAGATCACTGTAGTCTCAACTCACTATTCATGACATTAAGCTTTCTCAATGTGTTTGCAGAAGTTAGTAAATATATCTAGAATGGAAAATGTGTTCTCTGCAGTGTGCATCTTAGTGGAATGTTTAACAATGGCCAATTGGCTTAAAATAATTCAATCATAACGTGTATGAATTAAAAACATTTCTATTAAGTCAGCTTAAGTCACATAAAGTTGTTGGACTCAAATATATTTGATCTTACTTAAATATATGTTTCTTACTTGTATGACAGAAAATGTCATTGTCAATTTTCTAACCTGCCTCTCACTTGTGTAACATGTGCAAGGTGTCACGTCCTTGCCAAATTTTTTTTTCAAATTGACTATGTCGCCTCATTGCTTCCAGGGCCAACAGGGCAAAGCAACGGTTGTAATTGACAGGAGAATTAGCAAAACCTTAAATATGTGGCAGGTGATATATCATTACCCATAGACTTGACCCCTCACGACCCGTCCCTACTCCCAGGTGGGCTCCTGCTCAGGCTTGCGTGCAGCAGACGGGGAGGGGGGCCGTCTGCTTCTCAAACAGCTAAATCAACAGTGTCTCGCCACTGCGTTTTGCTTGAACGGTTTCATGAAAAACTAATCATCTGTTCATCATGGAGATCAAACATATGTGCGGCGCAATGATCAGGAAAAGCAATCTGATCAACCTTGAAGAGGCTCTAGTCCAGATATAATACATTTCAGATGAAAATTTCTACTTCCCGGCTGTCACTGCATTATAATTCTCCTCATAAGTCCTCCTGCCAGCTTTTATATGCTGCTCAAAGTTCAAGAAAGTGCCGAAAACTGTTGTCTTGTTTTTAATTGCAGCTCAATTGCTGGCTGCATTTGTCAAAAGTATTTCAAGTCAACATTTATCTTGTGTGTAAAAGACTAATATGTCTCGATAAGGTAAGTATTTAAATTTCAAAAACTATAGCTGAATTTTAATTAATAATTAATTAATTAATTATTTTATTTTTTTCTAAAGGCTAGTAAGAAAAATGCATTCAATGATTGCACTTGACCTTGTCAAAAACCTCTGCAGTCATCTGTGTCCACTTCTGAAATAAAAAAAAAAACTAAACCTGAAGTAAGAGGTCAAAGTACAAATGGGTGATAAATGAAACAAACAAAATGAACAATTGCAATGAGAAAGTTGAACAGAGTTAGTGGAGTAAAGTTGAATTGGCGCAAGAGAAACCATTTAAAGTTGGCGGATTTCAGCATTCCCCGGAGATAGGAGGGGAAAACGATGATTTATGACACGCAGAGACACTCCTGACCTTAAAAGAATTACCTGCAGATGCGCCTGTGCAGCTCAAGCAAATAAAGAGAAAATAAATAGCGGCTATGTAATGTTTGATACACCCGCTGAACGTAATAACATTTTGTCGTTTCCCACAAAGTGGACTGGAATGAAATTAGAGGTCCCTGTAGTGTGTAATGAAACGTGGCATCTCCCAACTCTAATGCATTTTGTCATCATGAGGCCATATTAATGCTCTTCTCCAACTTTCTATTGATTGATGGGCGCCTTGGAAATCGAGACAAGCACAAACATTAACATCAGGGGACTGCGTGGGCAAGATTCACTTTAAGAATAAGAGATGAAATATGATGTGAACAGCTACAATGACATTTGGAAGATTTACTTAATGCACTTGATGTTTGCTTATGAGAGGGGTTATAGCTAAAAGGGACTTGATGCTGCTTGTCATTTTTATTTTGAACTTGAAAATGTTATGACTGAACAATATTTGTGTTTTATTGTCAGCAGGTTGTCAAAGTGACATGGTTGTGAAAATGTGTATTTTTGTCACATGTTAATCTTCCAATGGAAAATAAAAACAGTTGAATTTGTAACTGGATTTCATTGCAGTAATTATTTTTGGAAAGATGGTGATAGCAATAATGAGAGTGAGCGTGCAGAAAAGTGGGCGGAAACTTTAGTGTGTTGGGCAATATGCACATAATGAGGCTGAGCTAAGACCTGGCACGCCAAGGGCAGCACCATCAAATGATGGACATAAAAAATGCTAGAAGTCTGTTCGTCAGCAAGCAAGTATATTGCAGTCCATTCTAACAGTAAATTCCACTAAAGCCAAATGCAGTTTGCCTGAAGAACTTGTGCTGGAATCAGCTCAGCTGTGCTGGACCTGGCAAGATGCAAAGGTTTAGGAGTCTTCAAAAGTGTATTTGAAAACCTGCATTGTGGTGCAAAAGTTCTATTTTAACAGCTGTGGATCACATGCAAGAAATGCAATTGGGCCTGACAGGTACAGTGGTTAGTGTAGAACAGGGTCCCTGTTATGACCAAACCATAAAATGGAAAAAGGAAGAGTTGCTTCAAAATCAGTTTTCAAGGAACATGGGACACTATGGGGCCCAATTTTCGTTCCCAGTGCAAGTCTAGCACAAACTGTGCGCATGGGTGGAGCTTTCTTTCTTTTGATATTTTCCTCGAATTTGCACAGGTTGGGCGTTAGGAGGCGTTTGCGCCATTGTGCGTCGTTGTAGGATGGAATGTAGCTGACTCACGGCCAATCGAAGCGCCTCTCTTCATTCGCATTAAAATCACGGCGGTGGACGCACACACAAGCCTTTTACAGACATTAACATTGCGGAAGCAGAAACTGACTTGTTGGGTTCCAGGAGATGAGATTGGCATACGTAAAGTGCGTTTATACAAGTAAACGACAAGATCTCCCCTTGTGGATAATGTAGTCGGTCAATTGCCTACGCACGTGACGTGGGCAATCGGAGAATGCCTTGCAGCCTCGATTGTGCATCAAATTTTGATGCATGGCGCATGTCGCTAAATTGCGAGATGCGACGAAGTTAGCGTGTGTTTATTTGTGTTTATATGTGTTATACACAGCAATGTATATATATATATATATTTAATTTAATTTAATTTAATTTAATTTAATTTAATTTAATTTAATTTAATTTAATTTAATTTAATTTTATTTTATTTTATTTTATTTTATTTTATTTTTTTAAGAACTACAGCTTTCATTTTGGGCTAACTGTGTCCTGATTCGAAATCACAAGAAACATTTTAAAAACTGCCACAGAGCACAAAAACACAAGTATTGGTCTCAGGAGGTTCAACAACAACAACAACAACAACAACAACAACAACAACAAAGCTTGATTTTTAATCCGGTCGTAATGCCAGTCATTTCTTTTGCCAGCTGTCACAATTAAAACTTAGCAAATAGACAAATGTCTTTTGTAGTTTGTGGGCACAGCTGAACTCCCCACCAGAGCCCTTAAATGGACCGTCGGACATCCCAGTGGGACCCGGCGGGATGAAATAGTGTGCGTCCACAATGGAGCGAGCAACTACAAATCTTCAAGGCTGCAGCTCAGATCACTCGCACCTCTATTGCATTAGCGCTCATTACAAAAGCTCTCCTCGGGGCAAAACCAGCAGATACACACCGTAAACTTCACGGCTGCGTTATCTTATGTAATAACTTGAATGAACTCGCACCTTCTGGTGGTGTTGGGCTCATTAATTGTTACTGGGAGGCGAAGTAATCGCCAATTAAGCTCAGTGTGTCTAATTTTACTGTCACCCTGCAAATGTAGACTAGGAGGAAGAGAGGTCATTATCGGGTGATGGGGGAGGCGTCGGTTAATCTGTGAATAATGTCAGGGGTGGTGGCGGCGTGATGCGTGAGCGAGCGCTTTTTAGGGGAGAAGCTCGCTTGGATTGTGTTGTCTGGCAGCTCATCTATATTTTATGCTGCCACTCAGACAAATGAAAGAGGAGCCACCCGGAACAAGAGGGGGGGACCTCTGACACTTCAAAGTGAAGTCCTATGGGTGGGTTCTTATTGAAGCTAGTCCTGCACGTAGCCCGACCCACATGCAGCAACACCCCCCAGCCGCAGCCAGCCCATGCTGAGAAGCTGCTGGGGCCTCATTAACCCTTAAACAGGCTTGAGAGGGGTGCAACATCCATGAAACTAATTACCCGAGCAACACACGATAAGACGTGACCGAGCTAACACACAAACACACACATGCCACACAGAGTACTGATGAGAGCAGCCATAGAGGTCGTGCGTACGCTACAGAGTCACCCCTAATTGAAACCCCCACCCCTAATTTTTGGTGGTTATTATCAGTTTCAGTGTTACTTCCCTCCCCGCTCTATGAGCGTATTTGCCGTCTCACACAAAAGCAGTATGTCACAATTAGTGGAATGTGAGTGTGATAATGAGGAAAAAAGAAAAAGATGAAAGGAGAGAGAAGGGACACAGGAGGAACAAAAAAAAAAAAAAGAGGCCCATATCAAAGAATGGTCTAATTGAGGTAACGCAGCCTGCCCCATTTGCATGAGACAGTGCAGCTTTACTTGGCCGTGTCTAATGACGCTAATGTCTTAACAAATTAATTTTGCTAATTAGGCACGCCCAATGGTGCTCACCAACAGATTAAGCAGATTAAACAAACAACTGCTGATTATCCCTGGGCGGCCTGAAAGGTGCATTTCCCAGGGTGTGTTTTTCCGTTTTTCCCACTGACTGTTGACTTCACACTCACTTGGTATGAGTCAAACAGGGAGACAGATAGACTTCAAAATCTCCTGGGTATCTGTTTCTGTATTAATTTTTTTTTTTTTTTAAACAAAAATCTTCATCATCATTCTGATTGCCTGCACCAAATACAAATTCAGGACCACATTCTCACTATTTGAGTTTGTTACATGTTGTCCAGTGCTCATTGAAGTCATCAGTTATCACTCTTACCTCCAAGTTTTAATCCTTAGCTTCACCACGGTGAGAGCACAGGCCCCACCCTCCCCAACCATCAAGCCGCACCCACTTCCCAGTGCCCAAGTGGGGAGCGTGACAGCTGCTGCTCTCTTTGGTGCTAGTAAAATGAATAGATTATATGCGGTAATTAGGTGTGCAGCTGAATCAATGTAATCTGGGGCAAGCCCTAAGGGGAGAGGCCTTGGGTCTCCATTTTTGACAATATCAGATCACAATAAAATACAGTGATGTAAACAAAGATAGACGATAAATGGCTGATAGTCGGGATCATTGAGGGCTGCTTAAAGAACTAAAGTGACTATGTGCAAAAATATTAGACTCAAGGAGAGGTAAAATAAATTGCATGTAAAATAGGTTCCACTTTTCCCTGAAGACTTTCTACTGCTGGAGTGTGTTTGTGGACATTTTTGCTCCTTTATTCAAAAGGTTATGTGAGGTCAGAGGTCACTAATGTTGGGCTCGAGAAGAGGCCTGGCTCAGCATGTCTTAGTTCATCCTAAAGGTGTCTGAGCGCTTTCATACTTTGCCACACTGCACATGCCCTTATTGACTTTGATCCCTGAAACATACGAAGAGCCTTCCCAAACATTGCCACAAAGTTTGAGGCACGGAATTTGCCAAATTGTCTTGGTAAGATTTAGGGGAACTAAAGAGTCAATTCGTCAGAAAAGCGAAACAACCAACTGTTATAAGGCAAGAAAAAGAGCAGTAACATGTCTGAGAATCCCACCCAGTGATTTTATTTGACATTAGGTTTATAAATAAGGCGGACATCTTTAATGACACAAAAATATAAGAGCAGAAACTCTTGATAAAAGTTGGTTGCTGAAAGGAAATGCTGAACAGAAGGAAGCCGGAAAAGAGACCGAGAGGAGGGGAGCGAGAGAGGGGGAGAACGCATATGGACTTTGGCGGTGTTGTACTCATCCCCAAGCCCTGAAATGCCCTCCAGTGTTGCAGCTTCCTCAATTTTGGTGGCAGAGTGCTGGGTGACCTGCCTGTGATCTCCTCCATAATTAACATATGCTTGTTAGTCAGGGTTGGTTGAACGCTCTTCGGCTTCCCTCAGATTTTTCCGAGCAGTCTTCTGTTTTCGTCTGGTCACAAATAACACTTATCAGCACCATCGGCTCAGCTAGAGCTGATCAAATTTACTTTACAAATGAGTCCAGAGCCTTTTAATGGGGTTATGAATATGAAGCACCCAATGTACTTGTGTCGTATTTGTCCAATCTCACCCAACCTCATTTGGACATAATGAAGACATGAACCCACTTCTGATTATTCGCTCCATTTCCCGGGGTTCTTGACCTCTCTTTGAGAAGATAAATATAATCTGCGTAACCAAAATCAAGATAACAGAAGAGAATGAATGTGTATCTTTGGGGGTGGGGGCTTAGCTCATTTTAATAATATTGTTGTCAGCCTTTTGACCAAAGCGCTTCAGCTTCTTCATGCAGCTTCTTCATTTAAACGGGGCCAAGGAAGTTAACATGCTAATGTCCCTATGTAATGCTAATAAAGGATGGTATATATTAGGCCACTCAATATGGATAATAGACCACCTGTTCTAAAATAAAACAAGAAGATACTATCAAGCATCATGACATTATTTCGTGTGTAATATTTCAACTTCAGTAAGCTATCATATTTTCAACAGGAAGGGAAATGAGGAAGACTAATACATTTTTTTCCTACTCAAGAGTAACATTAATAATTACATTTTAGCATCATGGCTACCCCTGACCCCGTATCTCCACATCACAAATGTATCATAGGTAGAAAATGACCATACCACACAACATGTCATTTTTCAACCTAATGGACAATAAAGATTTAATAGTGGTACTAAATGAAAATAAATTCAAACCTGAATGAAATATATATAATTATTAAGTAAATGTTACATTAAACTAAAATCATAAACTAAACAGATATAAAGCAAACATGGTGAAGCGACATTTGGATGTTATGCTGCAGGCAAATCGAATAAGCTACTAACAGAAGTGAAGTCAGCCCTAACTAAGTGCTTTTAAATCTTGGTTCAAGACTGTGCATTTTAGTAATTTTAGCAAGTTACTTTTTATCTCTTTGCTTTGCTTTTGAATGTCTACCATTGTGAGAAAAATGTCTGCATTTTCTTGGTGGAAAGTCATCAATTAAATTTTTATATGACAACTGTTGTCCAATGTCGAAATTGATACTTCCTATTGGCAAGCCAGTTAAGCACACTTGTGTCATTGATGAGCAGTGGTAAATCTGAATGGGTTCAGCTTTCAAAAGATCCAGATATATAGGTAATATAAAACTATTTTTAACACTACTACTGTATCTATTATTCTAAACAACATTATAAATTTGCAAATGCTAGCCAGCTACTGTGAGCAGTAGTACAACAGTATCAATATCAGGGGTCACCAACGTGGTAGTACCCGTGGGCGGGACCACATACAGTAAGTAGCCTGTTGTCCTGTTTTAAACATAGCTCACCTACAATTCGTAGGAATGTTATAGATCTGTAGTGATCCATTAATGTGCATGCAGAGATTTATACAAAAGAGGGCTTCGTATTGATATTTATCTACTTCCTAATTCTTACGAGAAATTATCAACATGATTAGTGTTTTCACATAAATTCATTAATATAATAATAATAATAATAATAATAATAATAATAATAATAATAATAATAATAATAATGATAATAATAATAATAATAAGAGATAATAACATTATTAAAAAGACCAATTTGAGCACTTTTGTGATTTCAGAAGAAAAAATTGATAAGATTACTTATAACCGATTTATTGAAAAAAAAAATGTAAACGGTGTAGAAAATGGTTGGAGGGATGGATGGATGAATATTATTTCAGTTAATACACTTATATATTAACCATTAAGAACAAGTTACATTCCAAAAGCTGATAATGTGGAGCTGTTTTGCCATAAACCTCCATTGGGCTGTGGTCGAATGAATTTTAGAAGCACTGTACGTGAGTGCAGGAATGGGGGTCCTGATGCCTCCATTCTGCATGTGGAGGTGTCTTTGCGACTTGAGCGTGTTGTTTGCACTCGCAGCATCTCCGTGACATCAAAGCACTGTGCAAACTGAGCCCCTGGCAGCTCTTTAGAATCCCATCTCCCCTTTCTGTTTAAAGCAGGCAAGAGAGAAAAGACCCAACCTAATAAAAGAGGTGTTATTCAAAAGAAGAATCGACGACTCCGTGGTGTGTCGTGTTCACATCGGTTTGTGTGTGCATCTAAGAGACGGAGGAGAAAGGAGATGGAAAAGAGAGGGGAAATGGCTGAAAGTACAGTAGATGACGGTGAAAGGGTGCGTAAAAGGTGTGTATTGGGAGCAAAAAAAAATGAAGGAAGACATGGTCACCTCATTCTTTTGATCTCTTCTCCTTAATGGTGAAGCAATTGTTTGAATGGTGCAGTTTTTCCTTCCTTCTTGCATGCCGTAAGTTGCACTGTGTCACCCCAATTGCCTTATAATGGAGTTGAGGATGGAAAAAAAGAGCAGCTTGTCCTATAATTTTGGCCTGTCAAACCTTAGTAATTGGCATGAGGGGGAAAAAAAAACCGACTCCTGTGAAAGCTTTCGTATACATCATAATATCTTTTTATTTCCATTTGTTTCAAACCCCAACAAGTGCATTTGTGCCGCATGCGTCTTCATTGTTTGCATCTCCATTATGTGATAAGTCTACATTCGTGCTATTTCCTTTTAATGGCTGAAAGGTAGTGAGTGAAAACGAGAGACAGAGGAAAGAGTGCAGAGAGACACAACAGCTCCGTGCAATTGACGTTGTAAAATAAAATACTTTGTAAAAGGGAAATAAATGCCGCAGCCAGTGGAAGATTCATGCGCTCAAATAAACTGGGGCTTTTGAATTTTTAATTGGGGAGCCCTAATTATGGCCATCAGACAGTACTTCTAAACACACTCTCTGCACTTTCTCCCCATTGCTCTTTCCCCCAACCTCTTCAGTTTAGCTGCGGACGCAGGCTCAGTCCGCGTGTATTTTTCCATGCTATTAATATTTGATGAAAATGGGCCAGGCTGCATCAGCTGCTCATCGCCACTAAGAACATGGCCTCCATTATGAGCCCTGTGCTTCCTCCCAGCCGCGTGCATTAGCGAGATGACGGAATGCAACGGTAAGGGCGGGAGGTACGAATGCGCACCGCTGAAATTATGGGCGGTGTGTGCAAGCAAATGCTCATGCGCAGGAGCCGGCTCATCAACCATCCCTGTCGATTGGCGCTATTAAATGTTGAGAAACAGTTGGGTGTGAGCTATAATTGAGCTGACACTAATAATGAAAGCAGATAGCGTCTGGAAGCCCGTGGCAATGTGCTACAGATACCGATGCCCCTAATAATTCAGGAATTGGGCAGAATGGAAGAATATATTTGGTTCTTGCCCATGAAGAAGGGTACAAAGATTTAAAATGGCTGTAAAATGTAGAGGAGCTCCATCTTCCCAAGCTGCTGCTGGTGTGACAGTCGGCACAAATCAGAAAGCCAGGAAGTGATAGAGACAGTCTATGCAGGACATTGATCCTAACATTATTAAAGTTACAGAACATTCAGGTGAGACTTGATTGAGGTAATTACCCTCCAATGCTCGACTTCTCTTCCCCCTCCTGCGACACACACACACACACTCATGTTTTGTTTCCCCGTTCACTGGGGAATGGAGGGGGGCCATGTTAGGGATTGCGAGATCGTGTAAAGCTTTCGTCAAGGACCTCCATAATGATCAACTCAACCTTGTGACTCCTGTCTGAGAGCTTTCTTCCCCGGGGATGATATGAGAGTGTGTGTGGTGTGGAGTGTAAGGGGATTAGCCTCATAATTTGAAGATGATGAGAAATAAAGAGAGGATTATAGAGATTGTGGACCCAATTTGGAGACATTCACATTGTAATTTTTAAATTGTGAATCTTAACCAAAATAAACCAACCACAAGTATTTTTTCCCAAGGAAGTTTTAAATACAAATACACATTTGTGTAAGAATTATGTGCATATTTGTGAGGAATACAGTGCTGTTTAATATGTACACAGAATATCATAGCAGTCCCCAGCTAGCATGCAAGAAGGCAGTAGAGAAGCAACACAAGCAATCTGATTAATTTGAAATCTTGCCTTTGAACTTCTTAAGGGAAAAGTCCAAACTTTCTAAGTCTATTTGAATTGTGAGAAGAGACATACTTGACTCATGCCAATCACAATTTATTCTTTAATCAATTGCTCCATCAAATGATGAGACTGCCATTTGCTGTGATGATGATGATGATGATGTTGATGACAACAATAATAATAATAATAATAATAATAATAATTATAATAATAATAATAATAATAATAATAATAATAATAATAATACAATTGGATGTGAAATAAGGAGGGATTTTTTTAATTTTTTTTTATTGTGACCAGGTACAATAATCATTACAATGTTGTTGTGACTTTTGGCTTGACCCCCTTTTTTTTTTGCCCCCCCCTTTTTTTTTTTTTTTTTTTTTTTTTTTTTTTTTTAAGAACAAAACAAAACAAGAAAATATTGAGACCAAAGAGAGTTAGAAGCCTTTTGGGCTTTTTTTTTTTCTTTTTTTTTCCGTATTATTTATCTAGTTTCTCTCAAAGCTATACAGCCGCTTTCCTAACTGACTTTTACACGTGAAGTCTAATAGCTGTTCTTCTGACATCTTTTTTTGTTTTTTTTTTTTACTTAAAGTGGCTTCCATATGTTAGCATAAAAATGACATCTGGTAGAACAATTCCAACAACATACACAAATAGCAAATTAGCAAACCAGAAATTGATTAAAAAAATGAATCTGAAAAATATTAATTCTATTCTAACTCTTAAACAAGAACATATGATAGGATGCAGAGAAAGTTACATATACACATAAGCAGAAAGTTTATGAGGGGCAAGTAAAGTAAGTCTATCAGACTGTATTAGCTATACAGTAATTTCATCGTTATTCTTTCGTATGCATTTTAGGATGCTACATATTTTAAAAAAATAAAAATAAACTACCCACATCAACATCAGATTATTATCAGAATGCAGACTTTGTATGTCCCAGAGAAAGAAGCAAGCCGCCATGGAGTGATGCTGATAAATGGAATTACCTTATGATACTTTCCCCTTGTAAATTTAGACTAAATCTTGCATGACCAGGATGACAATATATTTAAAAACATGTTTTGCCACAAGAAGTCTCAAAGTCTTACAGTTTCCCATCACCACCCAACTTAAATACCAAAGTCATGCACTCCCGGTCCAGATCATAAATGCTCCAAAAACATGAAATGACTGATAGGCAAGTTCCATTTGATGAGGCCAAAAAGGGCAAGTTTGTGTTGAAGCAGAGTGGTGATGCCAAATGCAAAGAGACGGGGGTAAGTAGAGTAGAAAGCACCTGTCATCTCTAGCTCTTGGCCTACTTGATCAACATCAAATTTTAATTTTTCTCTCCGAGTTGTGCACTGAAAGGTTGTTACGCTCTCGCTGTTGACTTTGTTAGTTATAAAGCTAATGCAAGGCAGGGAATGTGTTATGAAATGTGCAAAGTATAAAACCAGATGGTGACAGAAAGACAGAAGAGGATGTAAAATAAACGTCCTACATTTAAACTTAACACCATACATTGCGATATATTATTAATGACTGCACATGCTATTGAAATGAATTGTACATTTGTGAATACAATATCCATCTGTTACATACTAATGGAGCCCAACTTCATTAAAATGAATCCCCAACCTTCATTGAATTATAGTCTATTGAGTTAAACATGTACAAATAAAAATCCTACCGAGGGAAATATATAACACAATTACTTCAAAGGCTTTCCCAAAAGCACAACACCAAACTACATGAATACGGGACCCAAAACAACTCTAAACGGTTGCAGTCGCAACATGGTGGCTGTAATATTTCTTAATTGGACCACGGAAATCACACGGGCCTTTTGTTGAGCTACACGCAAGCAGCAACGCTCTCTCCTCCTCCGGCTCTCACTTGTTCTCTCCTTCTCATTTGCATATTCATTGAGATATCAATTATTTATCCCTTAGCACAATGACTGGCTGCATTACCATGTGACTCCGTGCAGTATACCATACCAGCATAGGCAATTGACTGAATAATACATAGGTTATGTGAGATAAATCAGTGGGAAATAATAAGAAATAACAATGCTGGGAAAAGGGGTAATGATGAATCCAGAAATTAAAAAATATGTGAAAAACAGAATCCGCCCTTATCATTTAATAAAAGATTTTGTTCATTTTGAAATAGCCATGTCTCAACATGTTACTAATTTGTTTCAATTATAAATACAATGAGTAATTTTGTTTTAAAAGTGTGTGTGGGGTGTGTGCGTGTGCGTGTGTATACACACACAAACAGGCACACGCACACACACACACACTTTTGTGAAAGAATTGCTCTCGTAGCATTTAGTGCAGGAATCGGAGCACATGCAAAAGTAAGAATGGAATGCAATATTCCGAAAGCTCTCATTCAATAATGTCATTACCCCAGAGACACATTTCTGTTTCCATGCTTGTGCCCATGTGAGCTATTTTGCTCACCCTATATTATTATTATTATTATTACTATTATTATTGCAGGACACAAAAAAATGAGATGACTAATCGGAATCTTAATTTCAGCATTGCAGAGCGGCAACTCAACCAGCTCTGACCTGAGAGGAAAAAAAAAACATGGCCTCACCAACCCGATAATACTCATTCGCCTTCAAGCCAGCTCCAACACACACACACACATGCACACGCACGTGCACGCGCTTAACCACACAACACTCACAGCTCTCCCCCATATCCACGTGCACAATCGCCCGTTGCCTTAGCACAGAATAGATGACCACACTTACTTTAAATGTCCCGTGAAGGAAAGTTTTCACTTTTTTTTCTTCTCTCCCGCGCTTCCCTCAGACCAGACCTTAGAGTCGAGCCCAGAGAAATTGCAGCCGCCATATGCTCCCAGCTGTTATCTTCTCTTATCAAAGAGCTAGCGCTAAAAAGCGTCTCGCTGCCCTTCATTTTATACATTTTGCCCCCGTATGGTCTCCCACCTTGCACTGATGCAGACTGTGCTCTCTGCATCTGGTTGCACAAGCACAATCAATATGGAAGGAGAGAGCTATTTTATGATTGGAGAAGTTGTTGTGTTTTTGGTGGTGAAATTCATTATTTAGTATCTGAACCTTCAGCAATTCAGTATCATTTATTCATAAAGTCCCTTTTTGCCAGGAGGAAATGGATACAGCTGCAGCAGTTGAGAGAGAGGGAGAGAGAGAGAGAGAAGGGTGGGTAGAGAAGGGGTGAGTGGGAGTAAAGAGAGAGAACGAGGGAGGAGGATGAAGAGAAAGTGCATGTGTGCGTGTGTGTGTGTTGGAAAGGGGGTTGCAGGCGGGGTAAAGTAGATGGATTGATGATATTGATCAGGCACCTCCTGAAATAAAGGCATCGGGGGCTTTAGTTTTTCCAAGCTGCTGCGATTGACAGATGAAGAGGCGAGATGGCTGCGAGGAGGAGAAGGCCTTGAAGGCCACGCGCCGGCGCCGGGATGAAAGAAGCTCTTCTGACAAGCTCAAGCAGGCAACCGGGCTCAAGCACACTACACAAGCACAGGGGCGGATTGCGAGGAATCACTCCAAATGATGTTTGTTTGCTTTGCAAAAGCAGAGGAGAACGAGAGCAGAGAAAGGGGAGAGTTGTTAAGTGAGAGAGCGAAAGAGTGAGAGAAACAGCTTGCTTTGTAAATTTGCCCTTCTGAAGCTGCAGCAATGGACCCTACAAGTGCTGACTGATACTGCTGCTGCTCCTCCCTTTGAAATAGAAAAGAAGCCCATGCAACTGCATCAAGGCGCCACTTGAAAATGCCAGTGCTTCTTATGAAAACGTGCACTATGCATAGTAAGAAAAAAAAGCAGGAAATCATTTACGGCGCAGTGTTTTTGTCGGTGCTTTTTCGATGACAAGCACATCACTCTGCAGCCGCGGAAAAAAAGTGGAGCATATTCAGCTCTTTAAAGTTGATGTTTTTAGTGTTTAAATAAAAGCAGTGGGGAAACAATTTGAGGTCTACAAGTGCAGCAACAGTAACACATATTACAGAAATCCATCTCAGTCAGGTGCACCTGTAGCTCCGTTGGCCTTTAACATCCACATTGTGTTGGCTGCTTTGGCTTCCTGTTGTGTGCGTGTTTGTATAGAGAGAGCAATTAATTATTAAAGCCATATCTGGAAGCAACACAAAGCAATACAATTGTCTTTAATATCACTATTATAGAATAATACAACTGCATTAATTATGTTTGTTTATATGTCTGCTGCGTAGGTTCTGATCCTGATTTTGAAAAAGTGCTGCTCACCAATACTTGTTGGTTAAAAGTCTGTATTATTTTAGCATTTGCGTCTTCTATGAAACATTTACTGGCCTTATTTATTCATCCTCTGCCATAAATCGCGCTCACCAAGGTCTGCAGTGTCTTCCGCAGGTGATGACACCGTATGAAGTCCTGACACAAATGCCAAAACCTTAACTCAGACCAATTTTATGTTCCAAAGGGCCATAAAGCAAAGGAAAAGTGCAATAATGTTAACAAAGTAAAGAGTTGAGTTTTTGCAGGAGCTGTCAGTGGTCACATGAGTGAGAACAACACTGAAAATGACGAAAAAGTAGTATATATATATATATGTATATATATATATATATATATACATATATATATTGTCCCACTTCTGTTAGAGGAACTTATTATCTCTTTCTCTCTCAACAAGTTTGTTCAACTCACGGGGCCCATCAACACATTGAAGTCATTGAGTGTTTTTTCTGATATTGTAATTTTAAGCTTTTATATTGCATCAAGACTTCACACTGTGCATTCTGTTGCTGCAGAAACTAAAATTGGCCTGAATTTGGTATATACTAAGATTTTTTTTCGACTTTTGCTGAATGCAATTCTCGTTTCATTTGTAGCTTTTCATCAATATTTATCAATATTATTTTTGACCTGCATTGGCTGGCAACCAGTTCAGGGTGTATCCTACCTGCTGTCCAAAGACAGCTGGGATAGGCTCCAGCACCCCCACGACCCTAGTGAAGAAAAACGGTGAAGAAAATGGATGGATGGATGGATGGATGGATTGTTATTGAACTAAATAATACAATTGCGATTTGATGCCGCAGTTCAACGGCTTTGATGTGATAGACACATTTGTGAATTGACTTTTAGGCCTTGCCCACACATATGAGACTTAGACTTAGACTTGACTTTATTGATCCCTTTGGGATGGCTCCCTCTGGGAAATTTACATGTCCAGCAGCAATGAGAACAGATAATAAAATAAAAAATAATTCAATCAATCAATAAATAAGGTTATTACACCAGAGATTGAATTAATAATTGTAATAATAATAATAATAATAATAATAGTAATAATAATAATAATAATAATAATAATAATAATAATAATAATAATAAAATGAAAAATAATAATTAAATCAATCAATAAATAAGGTTATTACACTAGAGATTGAATTAATAATAATAATAATAATAATAATAATAATAATAATAATAATAATAATAATAATAATAATAATAATAAAATAAGAAACAAATCTCACAAAACAAACAAACCTTCGAACGACGTGAGATCTGCAAATACCCTACTCTGTTTATGTGTTCGCATGTGGACATTAATAACTGAGGTTTTGTATTTGGAAATAATATGTTCTTACGTCACACATGTAGTATACACACATACTAAGAAGATTGCATCATGGCATCATTCACCTCATGAGGCTGAGATGGCTCCATCAGAAGTGAAGGCTCCCTGTCACATGCACTTTCCCAACTTGGGGTTGTCTAATAACTCAGCAGTACTGCAGCGAGACATAAAGCTGCAGGACATCCATTTCTTTTCCTCCCAAACTTTGCAAAGAATGTGTTGAAGTTGCAGCTCTTGAGCAGGCGGTGTCGATAGGATGCAGAGAGGGCACGCGGCTACATATGGGAAGAAAACTTTGAAGTTCCCCTTTGATAGGAAGACATTCACACTGGGGATCCTTTTCTGGTCGGGATTGACTGGCAACTCCACACTCACTCATGTCAGCTGTCAATCAAAGTGTCAGTGTGCATGGTTAGCAGCGCAGGGGCCACCAAGGGCCAACTATATTATAAAGCTCTCCCTTCTCCTTCATTACCGGAGGGACGTCGCAGCTCCACGGTGACAAAACCCCTGTGAATACACTTTCTGTTGTAAATTGCATGTACCTGCAGCCCAATGTGATACAATTAGGGCTTGATTATGTGCAAATCAAATGATGATGGCGCGACAGTGCATGTCTGGCATGTTAGCACCCACGACTAGCCAATCCTCTGCCACTCAGAGTGCACTAATTGATTCCCAGCTCCCTTTGGGGAACGCGGCACCGCTCATTTGTATGGTCGTGTTGCTCATATCTTGAAAATCAGCAATTTTGCCAAGTGAAAACATTCCTGTTGTTATCTGAGTGCAAACTTTGATCACGAGCCACATTTGCTAGGACCTTCTCCTCCTCGGTGAGTGTTTGTGTATTTTTTGGTTGACGTTAATTGATGCTGAAAAGTGTTTTCATGTCTGATTTCTGTGAATGTATGTGTGTGTGTGTTTTGCGGCTGTGTGTATTTGTGGCTCGTGCCAAATCACTGCCTTCTTTCTGAAGCCTCGTTGAAAAATTGATGAGGTGTTGATCCATTGTGTTTGTGTGAGAACATCCTGTTGTGTATGTGCTGGGGTACTTCAAAGCTTAAGTGTGTATGTTAACCTTTACTTTTCTACACACAAAACAATCAATGTAGTATGACACATAGTTTACTGGCTGCTTATTTGCCTTTGCACACATTTGATACATACAGCTCAGTAAATGTGCAACAAATGCACACTTTGCTGTTAAATATAGCTTCCTGTTTCTCCCTCAAATCCATTCACTAATTGGCTTGGGGTTCTGCTACCTGTTTCACACACAGCACTGTAAACAGTAAGTGTAAAATTAAAAGGATTAAAAAAAATATATATTTGTTTTTGCTTTTTTAGTTGTGTGGAACATTTTGTCCATTTAAATACCTTGCTACTCATTCTTAATAGAAATTACTCAAGCAGAAGAAATCAAACATTCAAAAATTAGAAGTGGACCAAAATAAAGTGTAAGTAAGGGTTTCCGACACACTCTGTGACCTACAACTGTGTCCAAAAAGTGTGCAGAGAGCACTGGAGCTACCAATGAGTGTGCTTCATTGAGGATTGGGTCTTTCAGATGCATTCGGCCACAGATCTGTGCGAGTATTCCCAGTGAGACTGATTATCCTGGCCTGTCACAGACACGGAGGATAATTACAGGGTCTCCCTTAGGTCACTGTGCTCTCCAATCCCCATGAATGGAAATACACTGCTGAGTGACACAACAAAAAGGCCACGCAGGGAACAACTGCACACTGTCTTTTTTCTTTTATTTTCTACATTTCCCCCTCAGATTGAGTTGTTTTTTTCCAGGGATATCACCTGAATATCACATTTCTGTAAACAATCTATTTTTTTTGCCCTTGTTTGCTTTAATTGCTCACGTTTTGATGGTTTGACGCTCCACTTGGTCAGCTCTAACTCTCCCCCTCGTGGCTTGATGGATACATTACACATTGTAGACGTTGTGGAGGAATATACACATTTTCAACTCTGCTCCTTGGATTGAATTAGGATTAACGTCGGTGACCTATTAAGAGCTATAGTGGAAGATAAATAAGGAGAAATCTTCTCTCAACCCAGAGTCTGTGTGGAAACAGGAAAAAATATGACTGATATTGACATGTGCGTGTATCAAAAGTGTATTGCTGACATCATATTTTGGCAACACTGACAAAGAAAACTAAAAAGTAGAAGAAAGAATTATCAGTTGGCAGAGGAGAGAAAGGACATGTGTGTAATATTGTGTTTATTAAGACTATTGGAGTTAAAAACTGCTGTGGCCTTTATGACAAACAAACAAAGAAACAAAATAAACTCTTGTCTTTGGTTGCTCTTTTGCCAAGCCTACAAGAAAGCATTTAGGATTACTTCAGTGTGCAACATCCCACCCAGCCAGCCAGACCCTCACCTCCCCACTGTGTGTTGACTGCTTAATTATTGATGCTTATGTATTGCTGATTTTGGTCTTTGTGTTGTCCCCTGTGCATGCTCTTGTAAGGAGAATGGAGGTATTTATCTAACTCAGAAAGTGGGGCTCTATTCCTCATCCTGTCCACACATCCCAATGGATATGACCTCAGCACTGCCGCAACCAGAGGACGTGCTCGCACGCTCACACAGGGTATTTGTTTTCATTCATCACTGAACTGATACAAAGGGCGGTCCTTAAGGGCTACAATTCAGCCTGGAGTTAGGAAGGAATCAGCATTTTGAGAAAATGAATAATCAGCCGTTCAACTTCTTTTGAACAACTCGTTTCATATTGAGGAATGCTATTTAACTTGAAACGTGTACACGTGATAAGCTTTAGATACATTTTCTACTTTTTTTGTGTAGTCGTTGACATCAACAACAGTCACACCAATAAGAATCCTTTAAAATATATATTTCATACTTACCCCAAGCATAAATATTTCGGAGTCTTGCAGAAATACAATGGCGCCCTCTTGTGGTCGGACGGCCTCATTGCTGCACTGACATCTCCCTTGCCTTAAAAATTGTTGGGTTGTGTAATGTTAATTATTCAGTGTTATGATGCGTTTGAATACTGTACTCTGTATACACTATAAACGGTATATTTATATGTTTTGTGTTTTATATATTTGGTACAAGCACGTGCAAAGCTAACAATTTGTTGTACAGTAAACTACAGCTAAAAATATTTTTTTATTGATTTGAACTTATTTTCTCAGTAAAATCTGTGTATATGTGTGTTTTGAAAACCTAATTGCAGCAATTGAAAAGCAGTATACGGTAAATAGAAGCAATAAGGATGGTAAAACAATTGTCAATCACATTTGACAATTACTTAATGAATCAATATTCTTCAAGATCAGTCAGAGTAGGATTTATTTGGAGGACTCATCTCCCAAACTGATGATATGTCTTGTGAGTTTGCTGCTGCCTGTCTCAGAGCAGCTTAATAGAGCGTATCAAACAGATCTAGTTGCACAAGCTGTAGCGCTTTCAAGGTGGAGGGCCTCCAAAAAACAATATTAGCAGTATTGACATCTTTAAAGTGTGGCAAAGGTCTCATCCCAGAGGCTTCCAGACTAATGGGGAAATATTGAGTGTTGCCAGAACAGAGGATTTCTCCTAAATTGTCCATTATGTCCCTTGGACAAGCACTTCCTTCAGAGATGAATGTATTGTACTTATGTAGATGGACAGTGGGGAACATGATCAATTTTGATGCGATAAAAGGGGTGATAACTCAAAGTATGTCACACTCCCCAAGCATTAGCTTTTGGATGTCAGAAGGAAAACTATTAAAATAAGATCTTAGTTCCATTTCCTCCCTCACGACTCCTCTTACGGTTGTCTGCGAGATTCGATCAATGCAACCCTTTTGATCCTTCCCCTGCATTATTGTACACTTCAAATCTTTTATGTCTCAATCACTTTCACACTTTCTCCTCTTCAATCCCATTTCCAATCATCCATTATCACAGTCCACCAGATGAAAAAAATACAAACTAAACAAAACAACATATGGATGCAGGACAGCATCTGCCAGCCTGCACTTTGTAACCCACTGAACATACTTTACATGTTTGACTGGATGAACGAACTGGCAGGACGTGAGAGACAGCGAGGTAATTGGGGAGCTGCTTTCAGTTCTCTGATGCATAACTAAGACAACAGCATGCAACACTTCTTTTTAGCCCAGGGCTCTATCAGACCACCCTATCTCTCCTCTCCATCCAGCCGTGTTGGGTCTGCACGCCGGTCATGCCAGCCAGAGGATGCTGCTGTAGCTGATGATAACGGATTGTATTGTTGCGAGGTTTCCGTCCCTCTTTGGCGACTGTACTGTATTGCTTTTCAACTGGTTGCTTTTGTTGGGTAGGATGAGACGGAGACAGAATCAACAAAGTTGAAGCTGTTCAAAGAGTTAAAGCATTTAGAAGGAATTTAGACATTTCAGTGTTTTCACACTTGCAACCCGACATTCAACCTTCTAAGTATGCAAAGCCTCATCACGGTATCCACATCTTGACCCAGTAGAGTGTTTTTAACAAGCTTAAAATTTCTCTTTGATGAAAGCTCATCAGCAAGATTTATTCAGGCTAAATTTCAGTCTTGGATAAAATACTTCATATGTCATTGAAAAAGAGACTGCTTCTATTAGCTAAATGGTCTTTTTTTTATTATTTTATTTTACTTTATAAAGCTGGAGTTGCTGACGAAAAAAATAATAATTGTAAATAAATACACTTATACACCCATTTTATTTTTCAGAAGATGATGCAAATTTAAGCATTATTTTTCCACGCAACTCTTGTTACCTTTCCCGTCATAATTTGTATCTGTAATGTAGGGCTGCATGATTATGGCCAAGATGATAAACACAATTATTTTGATCAATATTGTCATCACGATTTTGATTCACGATTATTCATCATGTTAAGGTATTTCTATTGCACTACTTTTCAATAATAATAAAAAAAAACAAAAAAAAAACCAACAACATGAATTTAAAATTGACCAAGGAATAAATATTGCAATAAATATATTAAATATTGCATTATTTTGTTTTAGGTCACAGTCCAGACAATGGATGTTGATCCCTTTCACATGATGATCCTCATTTCCAATTTTGACTGTATTTTCTTCTCTTGGCATGACCTTTCTCATCAGTCCACCCAAATGACTTTGGGCTCCTGTTGCAGGGCTTCCTCATTTCTTAATTTAGTCATCGAAAGAAAATTTTAACCATCCGCTCGCTGCCTGGTGATTGGCTGTACTCGGGATGTGACGATATCCAAACATCGCAATACGATATTATCACGATATGAAGGTCACAATATGATAATTATCTGTATTATCAATATTGTGAAGAGGTTTGGCGATACAAATTAAGGTCACAATATCAACTTGACTTTTTGAAAATATGTGCTGCTTGTAATATCGTGACATGACGACGATGATATATATTGGCAGTTTTAATATCGCAATATCATGATATTGCTTTTATCGTTACATCCCTACTGACAACTGCATGAGAAAATGCTTGAGGAATTCAGAGTGCACACAGAAAACCCACCAAGCACGGGGAGAATATATAAACACACAAAGGAAGGCCAAAGCCCGGATTCAAACCCACACCCTGAACTGTGAGGCAGATGCCTTGTGTTCACCCACTGTGCCTCTGTAACATAAATGTTCCTCAGTTTTGAACAATGATAAAAAGAAGTAAAAAGTTGTAGAAAAAAAAATCCAAAGCAACTGAGTGTACCTCTTTTAGCACTGACTCACAGTCTTTAAAATAATTCAAGTAATTGCTAAACTTTTGGTGACTCAGTGTTCTTATTCCTCATTGTAGCCAACTGTCATATTATTCTGCCTTTTTCCAACTGAGCTGCATGCTGAGACCTCGCTACCCATGTCTGTGACCTTTACAAATGTTGTCCTTTGTGCTCTTATGTGTAATCTGACCTTATTAAAATCTATTTCATGAAATATGCTCACAGGTAAAAGTCAATTTCTGATTTGAATATGATACCAGTGCCATTCCTCAAATGGTAACAAGCGCATGGATGGAGAAATACAGGACAGAAACAAGTGTAAACACACAGACACAACACAATGGAGAAAGAGCAAGACAGACGTGAGAGAAATTGAGAAAAATGTGGGCTTGGGATAAAATTCAAGTAGACAATTTGACTTTCCAGCTGTGTGTGTGTGGGTGACAGAGTGGCACATTTTTTGGCCCAAGCAGCTACCCAGTGCCGTCTTGACAACCTGTGATATGCTAAACCACCCTGCAGGACGGAGACACCATGCATAACGATACAAAAACATTGAGTAGCAAATAAGGTAAACAAAGGTAAAAGGGACATTTTTAGCATTGGTTGCTATGCATTCTTAGCATTAAAACTCTTGACAGTCAAAGACAACAACGGGGCGACAAACACAAAGACACAGCTTTAATAATTTATCCCTATAAAGCCAAACATATCATATTAAGTAAAAAAAAGTTTTGAGTTATCTATTTTACAAGTATAATATTTTTTCCCATTAAAACCCTGACATATATGATCTGATACATGCATTGCATGGATAATCTATTAGAGGGCAGTATCAGCCAGCTGTGACCTTGCAAGATCATCCCAATTGAGAAAGGAGAGACACCTATACTTATTAATAGTGGGAAATGTTCTTTTTTTTTGGAAATACTAATATGTTTGATATGTCTGTTCATTGTAATATTTTTGACAGTTATGAATGTATGAATTTAAAGCATTGTGACCAGATGTATCAAATATGACACAAATCAAAAGTCTTATGTGGAAGTTGATTCAAAAGGACTAATAAATGCGAAATGCAAAAACTGCCGCATCTTCATTTCCGTGCCGGGGCAATTTCAAATGCCAAAAGAAAGAAAACTCCGCCCACTTTGCGCTTCACTTGCCCTGGGCAAGAAAATAAGGCCCTAAATCGTCTGTCTGTAAATGTGGGTGTGAATGCCTAGTCGATACCAGCCTTGATATTGACTTCAACTCGTCCCAGGTGTACCACACCTCCTGCCCAAAGTCAGCAGGGATAGACTCAAGCTCACTTGGACCCTAATAAGGCCATGCGTTATAAGATAATGAAAGGATGGTCGGCACCTTTGAGTCACCACATCCATTTTAAAATGTCCTCACTGCACTGACTGCCTGCACTGCATCCAGACCTACTCCTCATCTTTCTCTTCTTTCAAATTCACATAATGGAGATTCTCTTCTCATTCTTCATTCCGTACAAACCTTGTCTTGCATTTTCTTGTCTGCGTGAGGCCCCCCCCTGAGCATCACAGGCTGCCTTCCACCGCTGGTTTAGACTGATTATTTGGGGTATCAGCATGAGCTTTGATGTGAACCCATCTTTTGTGAATGAGCTTTCCCAATCAGCATCCCACCCATTTACCCCATTTCCTGCCGCCTTTTTGCTTGTCTGTGCTCTGTGAGGCTGAGCTGCTCCTTTATTCCTTTTAGTTTGCCGCCTTGGTGAACTGATTTCACTGAGGGCAAAGTTTCGCGCAACTGCGCTCCGACACATTGGTGTCGAGTGGGAGTTCAGCAGAATTCGGTCTTTGTACAGCTGCAGTGGAGATATGGGCTGAACTTGGCAAACTGTATTTGTCCGAAGCACCTCAAAATAAATGTTGGAGCTTATGTTGCTGGGGCACTAACATGTATGCAATGAAGGGGCATACGGCTTTTTTCCCCCTCCCTCCTCTTGGGAATCTGATAATACTGATAGTATAATCTATGCAACAGCAAATTGGATGATGTACTCTCCACTTCATTCCACCCCTTTAAGGTCTCCGTGCTATTATTACAGAAGGAAAGAAAAAAAAAAACATTAGATGCCCCTCTCTCCCTCTTTACACAAGAGGAAAACCTCAGTGCGGCTTTCAAGAGAGATCAAGGCAGAATTAACAAACTTTCATTTCATCGTTGTTCATTATATGAATTAAAAATAGATCTGACCATGCTGGACTGGTAATGACAACAGGGCGGGCAACTTATTATTTTTTTTCCCCTTTTATCCAATCATGGCCCAGCAGGAGAGCAGACAGAAAAATGGATGACTCTTTTGAGCATTTGATAGTTAATCCTATCAAGGATGTAGTCGTCGTCTTCCAATGCAATTAGAAAGTCCAGCTCAAATTCCTTTTGGTGGCTTGAAAAATGTTCTTGCTTCCCTTGTGTACTCAAAGCCAGACTGTATCATAGTCAGCTTAATTTAATTTCACCATTTGCTGTGGGAATTATTCATTCAAAGGAGATCAATTGACTTCAGTATTAAGCCGTTATTAACCTAAAAGTACCTTAGGTATATATGATTAAATTATGATCTCCTCTCTGAAATAATTGTGGAGTTGATGTAAAATAAAACTTTATTTCTGGTAGTAAGCTTGGTCAGCCAATCGGGTCCTGTGTTGCTTTCACGACTACATAATTTCATGTCGGAAAATTATTATTGTACGTTCTAAGTTATAAGACTCCTGCCTTCACTGAATTTGACAGAACTACTGACATAGTGATGACAATAAGATATGATTCCACATTGAAGTGGTTAAAGGGACATGTTATGGAAAACTAACATATACTTTTATAAAATTACTATTATACTTGCTTGTATAGTGCCTGCCTACCCACTAGGAATCGTATGGAATGAACGAAAAATATTGGTGGTGGAAATGGCTTCATTTGCATGAGACAGGCAGAGCTTAAAACGTAAACTCTAGTTTCAGTATGAAAGCATGGAGCTGACAATGTGGAGTAAATGTTTTTAGCTGGTACGTTCCAATGTATTTGCAAGTAGGCTATGTTCGAACGTAATTAAATACATTAGAACGTACTTATACGGTCATACGGTCAATATAACCACATGTACATTGAAACATTCTCACAAATGTTTGAACGTACTTGTAGGCTAAATGCTACACGCATAGTATATTTTCCCATAATGCCACAGGGTATTACTTGAGCATGTGTGAGTGAAAAAAACAAGTACTCCCCCCCCCAAGAATTTGGCTCATATTATATGAAAACATTCAAAAATGAAGTAAAATCACTTTTTCTTCATACACAGTAAATTCTGGAGAGTACATTTTATTTAGAGAGGGACGAAATAGACTAATGAACTCACAGACTTCAGCTTGGGTGACTGCTACATTACCACCTGAGCTATGCACCTCCTATGATTTGCTTTTCTCCAAGAGACCACCAAAGACATCGTTTTTGGTCTCTTGGAGTTAGATTCCAAGGACTCAGCTGCAGCTGACCCGAGCAATATATTAACATAAAGCAAGAGCTGTGTGGCTCAGGCAGTAGATCAGCTTTCTCCCAAGCTGAATATCATGAGTTCGTTCCTCTACCCTTGAGTCACTTTTATTTTTTCCAATTCTTTATTTTACTCTCTTCCAAGTGTAAATATTAGTCGAAAAGTGAGTCTATTTGGTCCCACTCTAAATAGAGACATATTTACTCTACAGAACTTAATGTGTAACTTTTCCCACAATGCCATGGGGTACTGATTTGCACATGACATGTTTGTAGTCGCGAGTACGTTCGATTGTATCTGCGAGTACGGTATGTTTGAACATACATATTTAAACATGTTCAAACGTACTTGCAAATACAATAGAACATACTCGCCAGTCAAAAATGTTTACTCCACATTGGTAGTTTTCACGCTTCCATATTTCAGAAAAATAAGGCCAAAAGTATATTAATTCTTCAACCGAGTATGTCAGATATGTTGTTTAAACACCTGGGAATTATTTTAAATTGTGGAGGGGAAAATACTAATTGTTTAGGTGCATAAAGATCTGTTAAATGCTTAAATTCAAAATAATTATAATACTACCTATTAAGTATTTACTAGAGACTACACATATTGTATCCAAGTGACTCAATGGGCAACATGAGAGCTGGAGGCAAATTTTACCACAATATGTTATGTAGGATTATGTTGTTCATTCCAACCAGGTAATTCAGATTCAGACCACGCAAACAATATTTTGCTGTGAAGTTTATGTTTTCCCTGTCCACATCTTTCATTTTGCTTCATACTTTGCAAACAACACAATGCTGACCCAAGAGAATACACCATCTTTAAAATATATTTTATTACCTTTGTCCAAGCCATTGTTGATATGGATCGCCCAGCTCCTAATAAAATCCCACCCTGTCCACCACCTCACCTTGTGTTTTGACAGGTGTCACTGTCTGACTTCCGTCTAGCTAATAAGCTGTGAAGCCATTTTAAATGACATCCTTCATTCCATGTGGAAACATTCTTGCTTGACGAGGGGCCACTTCAGAAAGGTGACAACAGCCTGAGAGAACGAGTTGTCATCGCATTGTATAAGTGCCGTAACAATGACAGCATGGCTACACTGGTTGCCATTTCAGTCCAAAATGAACACCCGCAGCACACCGTTGGCAGCGGGTTTATATATTGTTTTCCACATCCGCACAGAAAAGTTGCATGTTTCAGCCCAATATCAGCTCGTGGCACAATGGTGTCACAACCTGCAGGCAGGAGGCTGGGAGTTCGAAGCTTCAGTCTTGCTGTGTGGTGAGCATTAGCTCTATAGAAGACGGATGGATTTCAGTTGTGTTTTAAGGAACAAAAGAAACAAAAAAAAACCCAAAACAAAACTAAAACTCATGTATTTTCTTCAGTTTTGGAAATGGCTGCCACTCAATGGTCCTATTAGACTTCATTAAGATCAAGCGCCCACATTTGGGGAAAACATTAGAACAAGTAATGGAAGACTACAGCTTCCTGTTAGCTGCAAAGCAAGTCCAAATCAGCAAGGAGCTGCAGCCAGTCTGTTTATTTCATATATAGAGCAGGCAGATTTGTGATGTTTCTGAATTCACTCTTCATGAGTTGTTTATTGTGAAACATTGCAAGTCTCTGCACAAAAATACAACTTGTTTAAGATGGGAGTACATGAACCACAGGGGAGCCGTGATCGCTTGTGTAATGAGCGATGACCAACAAGAGGTCATGAATAAAACAAAGTGAGAGAAAGATACAGCGTCTGTGTAAATGTGTGCATGTGTGTGTATCAAGCCACAAACTTAGTGCACTGCTCCTACCACGTGCATACAAATGATGTTTCCATATTGCACATCTGACAGGAACTGAATTATTGTTATCTCTTGGTCAATTTGGCATTTTTTTTAAAAAATCATTTAAGCAATAAAATCAAAACCAAACACCATATATTGAAATTGAACAATACTGAACAAAATAATTAACATTTAAATCCTACTTCACCATGTTAAAAAGCAAGAAGAAATTGCTATGCAAAGTGATGTAAATCAGTATCACAATGCTTCTATCGAAGGGTATTACAGTACTGGGATATACAATCATGGAGGGCTATATGGGGTAAGGGGGTTATGGGCAAATTGCACCTCATAATGAACATAAAAAAAACAAAACAAAAACAAACAAACAAACAAACAAAAAAAACAAAACAAAAAAACATCAATCCACATCATGTACCGGCAGCCTATTACCAATTGCATAGCGTTCAGTGTGTAAATAATGCGACCTTTCAACCTTCAATGTTCATACAGCGGTGATTATTGTGTGTGTAGTCATGACAGGAACGCTAATAGCTCTTTCACACACTGATAACAAAGCATGAACATTGTTAACAATTCCTCTGTTACAATAAATAGAGAAATCCTTCATACCATACTAGACAAACAAAATCAATAATAATACTAATACTAATAATAATAATAACAACAACAACAACAACAACAACAACAATAATAATAATAACAATAATAATAATAATAATAATAATAATAATAATAATAATAATAATAATAATTTACTGACAAAACCCCCCGATATGCAGCCATAAATCTAAACTAAGTGGAAATAAGTATAAACTGTGCAACAAAAATGAGTTCACACCAAAGTAAAAATGTCTAAATAGTGCCTCAAGTGTCAGTGTTTTATGTGGCTCCCGTTATTTTCCATCAATAATCTTGGGTATGAAGTTCACAACCTTGTTCTCCTAAATCGGAAAATGTCCAACAGATGCTCAATAGAGTTTAAGTCTGGGGATATCCTCGGCTGTTTTATCACAGAGGCAGTGGTTGTCTTGGGAGTGTGTTGACGATGGTTACCATGTTGGAATAGTGACCGAGGTTCTGACGACAGGGGTTCAAGCTCTGCTTCCATAATCACAATACATTTATCCCTTTTTTTTGTTTTTTTGTTTTGAATAGCAGTTTGTTTCACATTATATCAGGAATAATTATTTCCTATTTACGAACATTAATTATCATACAAGTAGATACATTTTTCCACAAATTTGGTTGAACTCTAAGCATATATTCGTTCGTGGACCGTACAAGACTGCGCGCCACAAGGATCAATGAGGTCTTAAGCTTAATAGATTCAAGGTTAATTCATTTAGTTCACTTGATGAATTCACTTGACTGCCAAGTGACTCATGCCCCCCACTACAAACAAGCCTCTTGGATAAGTACAGCAGTACTTACAGCAGTCACATCGATTTTTTTTTCTCCCAACTGCACACCATTGCCATTTATCATCCAAGCGTGCCCACTTTCGCCCAACATTCCATGTAATTTCTCGTGGCTCAAACAAAACTTCCTCGTTGAAAGGAAAAACACACGCTATTATTAACATAAGTGATGTTTAAAATATGACATTACTGTCTATCTGCAAATTCCTAATCCTTGTTCGTAGATGGCTGATCATGTTTGCGACACAAGGTCGTGCAGAAACAAGCCAACGTTATTCCACTTTACAAGCCTGTCAGAGTGCAAACACAACTCCATAATCTACTTATTGAAAATCTACACTGATGTATTTCTTATTCAATATCCAAAATGACTGACATCCCTTTCAATGGATAGTGACATCATAAAAGCAGGCCTGCCAGTAAATTTTTTCATTCCTAATTCCTTGGGAAAAAAAAATAAAAAATACAATAAACAAGACGTAGCTTTGCCCTTCCAAATGTCCGCTGTCCAACTCCCCCCGGGTATAAGCGGCATCCCATAACAAGCAAACCAAGGCCATTAGCCCCCTGATTATTACATCCCTTAATTAGAATTCTCATTATTTACAGAGTGAAGGGAAAGACTTGGCAGTCACATTCACATCAAAGGCATCGTCCGAAGGCAAAGATGATAATTAGATAGTCTAATCTGTCCTCTGAAGTGTCTCTTCCAAATCAACATTTCTGGATTGTTTGTTTTCCTCCCCCTCCTTCTGCCTTTGCTTGGCTACGAGAATGATCAATTAGAATAAGATTCATTGGTTTCTCGTTTTCATTCTCCCACATGAACCTCTTTTTTTCCCTTTTATGCTCCATCAAAACTGACAAATGTGATGTATTTATTTTTTTTAAATGTATTTATAGCGTCAAAGGGAAGCCAGAGAATAAATTTGGTTATTTTTTGGAGGGAGTAGATTGCTGGTTTAAAAATATACACCTTCAAAAAAAATCCTCTTCATTGTGACTCCCCCACAGTAGGATCAACAGATGGCACTGTTTCCCTGCTAAGGATGTCCAGCTGGTCTCATTGCTCACCACATCTCCCTCCTCTTTCCCTGCATCCTCTTTGTCTCATTTCCCTTTTCCCATTTACTTATGCAAAATGAGGCTACCGGAGAACCATTAAGTGTAACTGCTACCTGAGATTAGTGAGAGGAGCTCAAATGAAGTGTCACTAATATGTGGATTAGCTTGGCAAAGCCACCTGAAGTTGCCACTGATATGCTACAAACATGAGACAGGATGCAGTGGTGGGAAACACGTGCGACACTTATCTACTGAGCAGATAATGTCGGCATTCGGGCGCTCTAATAACAGCACATCATGTCATTAATACATGTAGTTGTTACTAATGCTCTACTAGGTATTACAGCAATGTGATTCTTTTTTACAGTAATATGCCATAAAAGGGATTAACGGCTTCAAATGAGAATTTTTCAGAACATCACATCACAATTAATCCCAGTTGACCTGTTTGATGGAGGCTATACTCTTGCATCTTGGAACAGACGGCTTCGTGCACTGACATGTAAACTAAAAGAAACAAGTCTTTGGGGTTTAATAACAGATGGCCAGTAAGTATTCAAATTACTAAAATGCACTTTATTGATAGCAACGGTATCATCACCATAAAGAATTGTGGATGTTTCTTGTGGATGCGCCTTAGGGCCGCCAAAACGCAGATGGCGCAATGCCAATGCACATCGGGCCCCATCGTTCATGGAGTGCCACAATTTTATAATGAATGATACTTTAAAATAATGAATTTGTTAGGCTACTGTAATGTTTTCTTATAGATCCAAATATGCCAACAGTTCCCTCGTTTGCATGTCTTTCCAACATCATCAAATGAATACTTGCCAATAATTTCTAAAGTCCCTGTAAAGTGAAAATTTATATGGTCCTGTGCAATTAGATGCTTGCTGAACGGAAATCTCGCAAGTACCTGAAGAGTTGCGCGGCGGCAGTTGCAACGCCACAACATATTATTGTGGAAAATGTTGGCTAAATTCTGACATGTACAACATTTGAATTCAGAAGATGCACTGATGTCTTTTCTTCCTTAATCTTAAATGATCCCATTTTTCAATTTTGTCATCAATTTACTCCAGTATGCTTGCATAGACAGCAGTTGATCCAACATACAAATAATATCAGTGAGAAAGGATTGAAAAAAGGATGTATACAAAATATGTAGGATTTCATTAAAATTATTATTTCTCTTAAGTCAATGACTCTTGGCTGTGTACCACTACAAGAGAGAATGCATTAGTGGGATGATCAATAACGGCGAGCTGCATCAGATAGCCAAAGTATGGAAGAGAGGGTGAGACTAGCAGAGAGGTCTTCATAAATGGACTGAACACAATGTTTTATTTGCAAAGGATAATAAAAGAGAATCTTTGATGGCTACACTTCAGTCTGGATCCTTGGACTCCTGAGTGTTGTATTGAGGCATACGTATATCATCACAAGTTCAAGAATTTATAAAAAAAAAAAAAAAAAAAAAAAAAAAGAAAAAGAAAGGAAAAAAGAATGTGACTGGAAATATTTTAAATTTTGCTGCATTTAGCCCTCACTAAAAAAATGGGAGAGAAGACATTAGGGGGGGAGGGGGGTTGTTTCACAATTTGTTGAACTCCAAGAAGCTACAAGGTCAAAGCAAGAGAAATCAGTGTATTTATTGACTAATGTTTTTGTTGTTGTTGATGTTTTTAATCTGTGTGTTTCTTTTTTGTTGGTTTATTGTACTTTATATAGTATCCAAAACACCTCAGTACGTGCAGGTTAAAATTGATTTATGAGGATGACCTTAGCTGGGCAAAAGATTGCATGGTATGTGGAGAGAAACTGTCAAGGTAGTCAGCACGCACATTCTATTCACGCTCAACACGCTACAGATTATTGTCTTTGATTCTTTGTTCAGACACAATCCCCTAAATACAATTTAGGACTGCTGATTGTCAGACTCCATCTTTGCTGTCTTTTCTCAGCTAGAAAGTGTTCATTGATTGCTTCAATCAAAGGGAATTTCATATATAAGAAACATAAATAATAGAAATGTGTGGAATAAATCTCGGGCGAAAATGTGAACTTCTCCCTGAGTACAATTAATGTTTTAGTTAACTTCAGCTTGAGGTGGATTCACACAATGAGGATAATAAAAATAGGCACAGCTGCACTGCAAAGGAGGGAAGAAAGTCAGCCACAGTGCAGGCAACAGTCATGTATGGCTCTGTTGTTAATTCCCGGCACAGTCCAAAAAATGATTTCTTTGAAAAGGGATATGGCAAATTAAAAATGTCATCGGCGCTTGTGCAGCTTTATTGTGCAAAGGCTCAATGAAAACACCGCAAATGTTGAGCAAATAATGAAGGAAGAGCATCCCTGGCTACTGCCCGCTGAAGAAAATAGTTGTGACGCCATTGTGGATGTAAACACAATTATGCTATTTGTATACATGACAACATTTGCATACAATTATGCACTATTCATTGCACTCGCAATGTATTCAAATAATGCTGCAGTGTAAATGTAGACTCATTTGGTTCACTTGCCCGCAGTTCTCGCTGCATTCAGATATTTTCATAATGCAGGCACATAATGTGCCAGTGTTATGACGGACATTTTAATTGGACACAATGAGGCACCAGCTTACTTTCACATCCCATTTGTGATATAGCAATAAAAAAATTAGACAACAGGAGTTATTCTTTTTAAGGTCATTTGCCTCCACTTCTTCAACACTGGCCAATTGGCAGGTCCACTGTTGTAAAGTGGGAAGAAGAAAACTATTCTATGCTTGCGGAACGCTGCCAGCTTCAGAAAAGAAAATCTGAGCATCTATCTATCTCTTTTAATGAAAGGAAAAACTGAATCTGAAGGGCGAAAATACTTTGACACAAGATCAGAACCAAAAGAAAAGCAAACACATCTCCCTATGAGGTGAAGCTGCTTTTGTTTGGGTTCTGTTTGCCTTGTCTGATCTGATCACCAAAGCAATTCGAACCCACCCGTGTGCCACACTGTGATTCATAATAGCTCCGAAATCGCATATGAGCAGCAAAGCTAGGCAAACAGCTGGACAAAGAAAGAAGGGCTGCCAACAAAGAAAAGTTGACTTATTATAGTTTTCAGCACTCATGACGAAAACGCCAAGTTAGACTCCTCATTAAGACATGCATAGATGATGGCGTAAATATATAAATAGTTGCAGATATGACAATAGTGCAGGTGTTTACTGTGCAAAAAAATGTGCAAAAAGATAATCAGCAGTAGATTTGGGATATAATAGAGCAGTGATTTGCAACCACTGTGCAGCAGCACAGTAGTGAGCTGGAAAAGCTCATCAGGTAGACCATGGGAAATTATCTAATTTCACTTAATTGGTCCTAAAAATTATTTATTTTCTACAAATGATGCGTCTTTGTTCTTCAAGGCAAGCAAAATTGGTGATCTGAAAAACATTTTTTAAATGGGCTTTTAAGTAATGTTGTATTTCCTTCCTTTTCCATTTTAAAAAAAAAATAAAAAATATTAATAATATTAAATATGTGTGTGTGTGTGTGTGTGTGGGGGGGGGGGGTACTTTGTAACTATTAGGGATGTAACGATATCCAAACATCACGATACGATATTATCACAATATGAAGGTCACGATACGATAATTATCAATATATTGTGGGGCGTTGGAGATATTTAAAAAAGATCACAATATTGTAAAAAAGAGAGCTCATACTAAAAAAAAAGAACAATATTGTGCTTTTGTACATAACGGGAATGCATATAAACCACCTACAATCTCTAATAACAATATTGAGGCACTTATTTGCTAATGCAAGCACACACTGATCACTTCACAAGCAAATTAGGTTCCCCTTTATCTGACAATTAGCATAGATTTTAAACATAGAAGGCCAAAACATCCCTAATGAAAATTAAATTGCACGAATAAACTAGCCACTAGAGGGTGCTAGAACTGCACACATGGAAATCAACCTGACTTTTATAACAGATGTGTTCCTTTTATTGTGAACATGACGACGACGATATTGTGGCAGTTTTAATATCGCGATATCACGATATTGCCCATATCGTGACATCCCTAGTAACTATATTTCTAAAGGTGTTATATAAATGAAGATTTATCTTTATTGTTAACCACACAAACGCGACACTATCCGCACCAAGTAAGTTTATCTTGGTCTCATCAGACCACAGGACACGGTTCCAATAATCCACCTTAGTCTGCTTGTCTTCAACAAGGGTTTTCTTGTGCATCATCGTTAGAAGAGACTTCCTTCTGGGACGACAGCCATGCAGACCATTTTGATGGAGTGTGTGGCGAATGGTCTGAGCATTGACAGGCTGACCCCCCCTCACCCTTTCAATCTCTGCAGCAATGCTGGCGGCACTCATATGTCTGTTGTCCAAAGACAAGCGTGTTGTCCCATGGAAAAAAAAAAAAAATATCTGCAGAAATATGAGGGGTGTACTTTTGTGAGATACTGTATATCAGCTCTCTGTTCATCTAAACATGCACAAAGTCAACATGTGAGTAAACTGAAATGAGATCATCTTTAATTCAGTTGATATGCTTTGATATTTGTTTTTGGTGTTATGTCATGAGATTTGCCAAATAGTGTCTTGGCTGATTAGACGTTGGGAAACACTGTAATCAAGTGTTGATGAAATGAGGCGATGTGCAAAACAGCAGAGCTATTCTTTTTCATGCACAGGGAGGGTCAGTGACGAGGGCAGCGGAGGCGGAAGGTTGTGGATAGAGTTCAACATCCTGGCAATCCCGATACTTCGGTATCTTCTCCCTGGAGGCAGAAGGCTGAACTGGGAGTGTGATGGGTGTGAGGTGTCACCAGCAATGATGATGGCCATATAGATGAGGCAGGTGTTGAAAATGACCATGATGGAGGGCAGAGGGGCCTAGCGACGACGGCTCGGAATGCATTTTCCTTGCATTGCCGAGCCTTTCAGCAGGAGGCCGCTCAGCTTCCGTAACATACAAGCATGGAGCCAGTGATGACATTCGCAATGGTGACACGGTAGATGTAGTACATGATGGTGGTGGACTCTGATTCTCCTCAAGTAGAGGTGATGATGGCATGATTGACAGCAGTAAATTAACGTGCATTCTTGATTAATATTGAACCAGTGTTTCACAGATTTCACATTGGGGGGTAAACTGAATCTCAGATGATGTTGCAACTCTTTGCAACTATTTCTCTGAGTATTTTCTGTTGAAAGGGAGGCTAACAGATCATTAGTTGGAGCAAGAGGCACTGTGTTTCCAATGACTCGTTCCACATTTTGTTATCATACAATAGTGTACAAAAATTGATTGAATTAATTACCTTCACAGTATCCCATACCGACAAATATAAACAATTTCTTTCAAATCAAATTCTGAAAATCTATGCTTGGCACGCTCTTTTGGGCCAATTTCTCCCTCCCAATGGGCTATTGTTCCTTATCCTGGGTTGCTGTCCCACATGGACCCAATTGGTGAAGACTATTTTTGTCCTTCTGGAAGGTTCTGTCAGGGAGGAATGTTTCAACTCGTTACCATCAGGTTTTTGATGACCTTCCTGTCCAAAGCCAGCGCACTTCGTTCATTTACGAATTATGGGGACCTCTGCGCTCATTGGGACTGTCAGATTTTCTTATGGCCTTTCCCAGATTTGTGCCTTAATACAATTGCGTCTACAGTCAATTCCTTCAACTTCATAGCTTGGTTTGTGCGCTGACATGCACAGTCAACTATTTTATTTTCGATGAATGCTTTGCCCGCACATCAAATCCTTAAATCAATAATTTAAGATGGAGGTCGGTGAGCGTAATAATTATAGTTTAAACACAATGTTATTCCTTTATTCAATTGAGAAACACTTCACTTTGTCAGTGTGGCTGAATTTTAAGGGAACATTTATTCAGTTTTGATTAAGGCTGTGGAGAAAAAAGTAAAAAGGATAAACACTTTTTCTAAGCACTGTAAATGTTGCGCACTACCATAATACTGTACTGTACATATATATTTATTTCTATCATTGCATAATTATGCATCCAAGCACATTTTTATTAACCCATTAAACTTTGAGTCTTCTGTTTTTATTAACCCTTTCAAAAGCCCATTTGATCATATACAGGTCTTATGAAGCACAAGCATACTTTGTGCATCATACAGACAGTATAAAGACTGTTCTTATTTAAACATGTAAAGTGCATTTATATTAGCACATTGCAACCAGTTGTACGAGTACAACTTTGGCTGTTTTATTGGTATTTTTCCATTTTTTCTACTGCTAGCTTTGCTAAATTGACCTTAGGAGACATCCTTGTTGCTTAGATGGTCAAAGTAAACATTCCCTCTACATAGAGATGGTAGTCATACGACAATTAATAGTTGATATATGTTTCATTTGTATGAGTTCCTGTTCAAATTTCTGTTGGGAAATTACTATTTAGAGAAGAACTACTGCTGTAAATGCACTTTGCACGCGATGATCACCTGTCTATATGTACTCCAGCAAATTTAAAGGCAATGAGCTGGGAGCCGATTTGATTGGCTGGGAGTCGACTGTGTTTCCTCCTACAACAGCACAAAGACCGTCTTATATCTGTGCTAGTCCAGAAAAATACCAAAAGAAATATAATTTGACATGTGCACATTTAGACTGCTCTTTGAGCTAGATGTGTGCTGGGCCTGAAATCAGAGCCCTGAAATACTTTCTTAAGTATACTTTGACAAGTTGCTTCGATTGCTCGAAGAACACTCTCTGCAAAATGCGTCGGGCCATGTTTACATCTTCAAACATATCTGTGCAGTTGGGGTCCAAATCAATGCTCTCGTCAGATGGCAGTAATGGGCCTGCTGCCTCTTTCATCCCCTCAGCAGGAAACACATGTACAGCACACTGTCAAGTAAATGTGTTTTGAGTGGTTGTAATATTTACTGCTGCAAACATCCAGCGTACAATGGCTCCAAATGAGGCTGTAGTTATCCCGCTGCTCCAAATATATTGTTGCGGTGCTGATGACAAAGTCATTCTTTGTCTTAAGATTATCTCACAGCCCTAATGCTTTCATCCTCAACTTGAAGGGAGCTGAGGGGAGGTTGAAAACACTGAGGTGCTGTCATCTATGAAAATGACTTCGCTCGTCAGGCGTGCGTCTCGATCTCGCCTAAGCATTTCCAAAGGACCAATCAGGGAATGATTACCAGAGAGGGGAACTGCTCAACACATTCACCATATAACAAAGTGTAAAGAAGTCTGATCGCCATAATCAGATTGCTTCTCACTCACTTAGTGTCTGTATCATATTCTTCTGTTCTTGCTCTGCATTATATGGAGATTGCCTGTGAATAGTCAACCTAATGTGCCTTGCATCTTAAGCCGTGGTGCTTTATGATTCAACACCGAGAATTTATGTTTGCATCTTTGTCAAAGTGTAACAAATCTTAGCCTTTTCACAAATGGCATCTTAAGAGGCGCAATCATTATCTAAAACATTGCCTTTAACACGCACAGAGTCTGTGGTTGCCCCGCATATAATGGGAATCAATCTGAGAAATGGTGATGATAGTGGGGTGCCGCCTGATGGAAAATAAATAAATAAATTCCGAGTTCATCATGCAAATTCATCCTCCCAACCGTGGCACATTCTTCAAACAGACACCTCCTCTGGAGAGAGGAGACGCAGTCTGATAAAGAGACAAATGAGCTAGTGATCTCCATAGCAGCCTCCTACCTCGTGAGCAGTTATCCTCTGTGTGTGCTGGGCTGCTGCATGGCTCTAGTGACCTTTGCAAGGATGACAAGCATGTCCAGTACAAGACTCCACATGCAGGCTATATTCATCCCAAGTGATTACTGATGGCAGCATGCACTGGATCTGATAAATAGTCGTGACCCTTCAAGAAGTTTTGTGGAACAGCAGAGGGGACGATAATTATACAATTACAGCAATCATACACACCGCTAATTACAAAATGTGATACTGCACAACTGACAAGTGCACACATCTTGTAATTGTGATGATGGTCAAAATGATTTGGCTGTCAGAAATGGGCATCTTAAATGCTGGAGGGGCCCACAATTTTTCTTCTGGTGGTGGGCGGGGGGACCACACACGTCCTAACCAGATGAATGACAAGCATGCTGTACTAACCCAACAACAAAAGGTTTGAAGCAAACAACAAAATAACCAAATACTGTGATTTTTTTTTCATGTGCAATGGGCTCTTTTGCATGAACAGAAAGCCAACATTTTTTGCAAAAATTGACAATTTAAAATTTTAACATTATTGAGCTAAGATGTTTGTCCTGCATATCACCCCAAATCTGCCATAAATTATTAGGCAGTTTTTATTTTTATTAGGCAAGTTGTATTATATTATAAGTGCAACGAAGGCACGTCTGCCATCTAGTGGTGATTGATAATATCACAACTTAAAGTTATAGTTGACCCATGAATATTTGCAGTTCAGCACTCAGAGATTTGTGTATTCACAGAATTTTCTTCTCTTCTCTTCTCTTCTCTCTCTCTCTCTCTCTCTCTCTCTCTCTCTCTGTTTTGGATTTTTACCTGTTTTGGGGATAAAATGGTATTATATTCTCAACTCAACTTTGTTTATATAGCACTTTAATGATAACCAAAGCTGTAAAAAGGGTTTGTACATAAAACAATAAAGGCGATAAATAATAATAATACTAATACTACTACTACTACTACTACTACTACTAATAATAATAATAATAATAACTAAATAAATAAATAGAAAAAAACATGAACATTATCATGTCATTTTACTTAAATATATAAAATATTTTGTGATGAGTTTTAGCAATTTAAAAATTCTACAATTCCTCCTAAAAAGTCCAATTTAGCAACAACGTGGTAAGCATCTTTCTCCTCTCCTCTCCTCTCCTCTCCTCTCCTCTCCTCTCCTCTCCTCTCCTCTCCTCTCCTCTCCTCTCCTCTCCTCTCCTCTCCTCTCATAATGAATTCAGATATTCCAACAAGGTGATAACAAAATTGCCTGACATTTCCAGATTTATTGCTGTATTTTGTTATTATCGCCAAAGAAATATACAGAGATTCTGTCCCATAAATCATGTTGAGGGAGCAATGCAAACGCTATTGTGTTTAGGCCATTGCTACCATTTTAGAATTAGAAATAAATTGCCGGCTCATTTTCACAAATGGAAATGAAAAAGCGCGGCCGGTGCCGCAGCGTGACTTTCTCAAGAAAGTGTTTATCAATGGATGGATTTCCTGAGTGCTTCTGCTACGTGAGGATCAATTTCGATTAGCTGCTACTGCTTTGACAGTGGACCTGATGCTTCTGCATTTTATAAAGCTTTTCCTTTCTTCTTCTCACACTCTCAATACACCCACATGATTGCCTTGTGCAAGTGTTAGATTAGAAAAACACACATTTCTTGACAGAAAAATAGACTGCAATGTAATTTAAAAAGTGATGAGTTGTATATATATATAGATAGTATGACAGCAGTAGACATACGGGTAAGATTTATGGGCCAAATTTATAATAAATAATTCCATGGCAGTACAATATTTCCTTGAGAAGAACTTACTCTCCGTCTTCCTCAAACTGTACATATTTTATGCACAAGTCCAACCCTAAGTGGACAGGAAAATAAACACTACAATGTCCAATTAAGACTACTTTTTAAAAATTATTTGTAATTATAACTGGGTGTTTGTACAGAATTAAGACCTTTATACACCGTAACAAACTATACAAGGTGTCTTTTTTTTTCTTTTTTCCTAGCATCGAGGGCAAAGGGTCCAACACAGAATATATATTTTTTTTAATATTTATGTGATTTTTGATGCTACAAAAATTCAAAGCGGCAGTTTTCCTCCTCCATAGCCTCCAAGGTTAAGACCTTTGAATCTGAGAAGGTCCTTCTGTTTGTACATATCCACTTTCAAACATGTTCAAACTGAGCATGTGATTTTAGTGAATTTACCTGAAAACCCAGGGATCTTGTACAATATTATATTTTCTTCAAGGTTCCAAAACTGTGAGCTCTTGACTGACCCCGAGCCAACTTGGAAGTTCAGAAAATGTAATAGATACACAAGCCCAAACATGATACTGTCGAGAGCAAAGACAACTCACCTTCGTCTCCTCATCTTATTATTTACCGCATCTCCACAATTGGTGACCCCGACGTGATAATGTAAGAACAAGTGGGAAAGCATGACAACACGTTTGTTTGTCTGTTTGTGTGGCAGCACAGTGATCTTTTTGGTTAGCACATGTACCTCACAAATGAGAGGTTCAGGGTTTAGATTTGTGCTCAGCCCTTGCTTTGGAGTTGGCATGTTCTCTCCAAAAGCATGAATGCTAGGCTAATTGTATTTTCGGAAGTGTGTAAGTATTTTGGCTCCAGCTCACTCGAAAACCGTACAAGGATGGACAAATTGAAACTTCAGTTTTTATCAGTGTGGGTGTTTGGGTGACTTCCTATCTATATTTTTTAGAATTCCGTTCCAATTAAATTTTGATACAGACCATATCCATTTTTTTACATTTTCTGTGTATGCAGTCTCATAATCCTGAGGATGTTTTCCTTGCATTTTCATAAAAGGTTTGGTGTGCTTGTGTCAGATTGTTGTCATGATTGTTGATTTTATTTTTCTTTTTTTTTTCTTTTTTTTGTTAGCAGCTGTACAAAAACTGCGACTGATTTATAATTAAAGAAAAATATTTTTCTGCACATGATAACATGTTATAATGGTCTAAATACAGCAGGCGACAACTGTGAGGAAGATGAGGTGTGACAATGACGATCATCGCATGAGATACATTGCGTCAACCTGAGTATTCTATTGTCATGCGTAGCATTTGAGACAGTAAAGGAAATCGTGGTAACACATGCGTCTATGTTTAAATTTAATGTTGGCACTGTCAACGGCTCCAAAAGCAGTAAAGAAACAGAACGGCAACTATAAAAATGAATGTTGTCTCATCGTTTAAAAAGCCAGTGCAGGACCTGAGGACTCGGGATATAGACACCATAATGCTTCATATAAATAAAGTCGATAAACACAAACAGTAAAGTTACCCATAAATAAACACTTCTGGGCTGTTAGAGAAGGGCCGGACTTCTAAAGCTATAGTACCTATTTTGCCAAGATATTACTGCGGTGAGCACTTGAACGAGTCCCTTGGTAGGCATAAAATGTCCTTTTCTGTCATTTCCGTAGCTTTCATTCTACACTAAATGTCTTCTGTCAAATATGCTGCTCAGGGCTGTTATCCTGCTTTGACTCCACACACAATGGCAACACAGGAGGAGGAAGTCAGAAAAATAGATTTATTGACAATGTACTTTCTCCAAGAGGAATTATACTTAATGCATGATTGTTTTCGGTGTTAAAAATCTCAATGCTTGACATTTTAGAACATCTTGTGCCAGACTAAGCTACTTTATAATACGATTAGTCAATTGATTGACAAAAATAACAGATTAGTTGCAGCCCTGCACTAGATTGAATGCCACTGTTTAGAACTTGGTAATGCTTTGCTAATGGCCATAGTACAGTTTAGTCCGATTCAAAAGAGTATTAAAGAAATGATGTCTAAAAGGTAGTTGATTTTCAAGGAAGAAGGAAGATGTGGAAGTACTGATGCAGTGCAACAAAACGCACCATGCAGTTTGGTTTGGTTGGTCAGGGAGCACTGAAAAGGGCCACTATCTAGGCCAAAATTGCCCATGAAATTGCTGTCGTGGGGACACGTACACCTACCTCCACTACACTGAAGCACAAATAGAGAAAAACAGACCTCAGTGAAAAACAAAATATCTGCATACCACGCTTGATTTAACTGCACTGGGGGAAGAAGCGACATCTATAGTTAAGAACATAAAGAGAGGATTTAACTTGTTTCCTTTAGCATGCTAATTACTGTAGGATTCATCACATAGACTTGCCAGAAATACTAACCAAGCAATATCTGGGTGGAAGAAAGTATCTTGAATGTAATGTGTGTACACAATCTGTGCCTTTGTGAAATCCATCAACTCTGGCAGCACCCAAAATTTAAAATAACAAAGACGTCACAAGAGACGCAATTCTGATTCACACTAAATCTTAACATGCTCCTCAAACACTGAAACCTTTAAATGAAATGATTGCTGACAAATTTCTGTTTTTATGAAACAAGCAAACAAACAAATGAGTCTCATACTGTGACTACACTCACTACACACCTCACAGTACAGAATTTTTAAATGAAGGCCAAACATCCTGCTCACAAAAGCTCAAGGCTGAGAAAGTGAATTATTTTCTATTCATGTTTCATTGTGTATCTACAAACAAGCACTGTAGAGGTTTAAGATGCGGAATTGTTCACTCAACTGGCACTATATCAATGTTAAAAAATATATATAGCATGAACGTACCATTACACATAAAAAAATAAAAACACAATTGTATAGACTCACCAATTGGTGGTGGCGAATACAATTCACTGGTTGGCTTGTTTCCCCCAAATTACATTTTACTGCTCTGCTACTCTGATGATGGTTGAGGTAACACAATTTGAGAGGTATTTGTTTGCGCTATGTGGATTATTTATATTACACAGACACAATGTATAAGACTTGACAGCCATTTATGAGCCTTGTTTGCTAGATGCAACCCTGATACCGGACTGGCTTCATATGTTTGTCTGTGATTCATTCTTTTGTCTTTGCTTGTCTGACCTTGTGTCATGAAATAATGTAGGTTTAAGAATTTACATCCTGCATTCAGAGTGGAATTCTCTCTCACTCTTTATTTGATCTTTGACAGTATATTTTCTGTTTGCTGTTGCTTTTCCTTCCCTCCCTGTCTTTGCCAAACCACGAGAAGGCAACTCGGGAGCTGCAGCGGCACGGCATCTGTCTTCATTAGCTGTGTATTTAAAACAACCTCACTCACGTACTGTACTTTAGCCTATAAAGGGGAAGTCAAGTCAAAAATATTATTTACTAATATTGCTAGCCTCAGGCCAAAAACTCATAAGTTCCAATTAGTATATACATATTTTTTTTTTCCACCAAAAATCTATTCTGTTGGTCAGTCGATACGTGTGGATGCTATTTTTTTGCAAATTATTGACCAATCAAAGTGTTGAAAATGGCTTGCTTTCTTGCATGATGTAGGCCTAAACATGACATTTTTGGGGTCCCCTAAAAAGTTGCAATTTTGGAGGTAGGCCTACAAGGTTTTGGCTCGACACCAGCGATATGTTGCATGTGCACCCACTAGTCTAAATTCTGATTAAAATTGCGTTTGTGGAATATGAGTTAAGCAGAAAAATCCGCCCATTTTCATTCACCTCAGGGGCAGCCATTTTGCCACTTGCTGTCAACTGAAAATGACATCACAGTGCCCAAGGTCACAGCTTGCAAACCTCACACGGCTAAAGCCAGAAAACAAGTGAGGCTTGTTAACTAATTTATATAATTCTGTCCCATCACCAAGTTTCTCCACCCATGACTCAACAGCTTGGCCGGGCAAAAGATCTGCCATTTTTAAGTAATGACCAAAATCTGGCCTCTGGATTAAAAGCTGCTGCTCATTTTTTTTTCCCATTAGTTTGTTATTTTAGCAATAGTTTTTTTGTGGTTTTGAAGTGCACTGCATTAAATCAAAAAAATTTCCAGGAGGAATCAGCATGAAAAATCAGAAGAACCTGGAGGTCAACCAGCATTCTGAAACGGCTTTTGCAACTGTACATGCACTGACGGATTCAGGAAGAACGGACAAATTCAGTCATATTAATTTTTTTGTGAGCTCGTTCAACACACGCAACATGGATGGGTGCAACTTTACACAGTGTAGAATAGAGACATTATATTATTACTTGGCTGTCATAGCTACGTTAATATCAGCACTGTTTTCCTGTCACGCTTTGTTAAAACTCATGACCCGGGAGTCTTTCTCCCTATGAGCTTGCTTGTCCTCCTCTTGCTTGTCACCCTGTCAGCATTAAAATCACACTTGAGGCATTCTGACTGAGAAAATGTGCAACTACTGAAAATATTTGACCTAAATCTATCATCTATCAAAATATGTCTGTTGTAGTAATTATTGTTCCAATTAACTTTTAAAATGAGATTGAACTACGCTTGCAAAGCATGATGACACTGGATGCTTATTGTATTATTTTCTTCCATTGCAAGTAATGTACTGCTGCCAGGCATGAAACAGTTCAGGATCAATGTCATCAAACTCTAAAACAATATGACAGCTGCGTTGGACTGCTACGATGAGCTCAAGAGGAATAAAAAACAGAATCTATACAGTGAGTTATTTTCATTAGTCGGCAGATCACACAGTAATTGCTTTAAAGTTACATTAGGGGAGGTGCTTGTGATGAAGTCCCGAGCTGTATAAGACATAACTGTAAGGGTAAAAGAACATTATTGGGCCTGTGTCCCTACGAGAGAGCACAACAACACATCAATCTACATGAGGCAAGACTACTTTAAAAATCAGTACAAATGTATGTCAAACCTAATGCATGTTTCTTGAAAGCTACTGGTCATTTGCACAAGTGCAGTGTTTCCTTGATAGAGCAACACAATTTGTTGAGTTGAGCAGATTTTTTCTGATGGCCTACTTTGGGTGGAGGCTATAATAAATAGTCCATAACTTTAAAGACCCTGTACAGTGAATTCAGAGATTTTTGTTCTAAATACATTAGACTTGTTAGAAGACAATTGCTTAAAACATGCATAAACCGACAACTCTGTAGTAAGATACAGTTGCTGCTCAAAATGTGCGAATGCTGGGATCTATGTAGTACGTAATGTTGGTGATGGTTTTACATTTCATCTCTTCAGAAAAAATAAGAATATCAGTCTTCGTGTCTTGACAGTTTATCACAAAGGAAGTTCGTTATTATTTACATTTTTGGGGCGTGGCTAAATTGGGGTTCAATGACTCAAAAATTGCAACAGTAAGCATATAGGCCTACAAAGTTTCTCAAATTTAGTTATCCTAAGCACATTTTTATTGAGTTGCATAGGAAAGAAACTGTGTATCCAAAGAATTCTAATCATGTGTTGATATTCGTTCATCCATAAAGATCCTTCACGACGTTAACATGCAACACACACATTTACACTAATACCACCCACACACCCACAGAGCTGCCGCTGAAGCTGGCAAGGATTTGAAGGCCAGTTTTTGCCTCTCATTTCTATGCATTCAGAACTAAGTCCAATTCTATATCAGCATGGCCTTCTGCATGATGTTGATGTATGAATAGGAATATAGTGCCTAGCATACGGTACTTGTTGAGAGCGCCTACCCACCTGCAAATATAGGCCTACAGTATATGAATAAACAGTATGTCATGGCCAGTCAATCAGTAAATCACAATAAAAAGTGAAATAAATGAGTGAAGGAAAGTTGTATCATGCTGTGCTCCTGCGCATTGCATTAATAGGCCTCTAATTCCTCATTTTCTCAGCGTGGGTGGATACTAAACTGCATTTTCCAAGTGAGCCATATGTGGTTGTTAGTCTTCAGGGATGGAAAGGCAACTCAGACCAGCTTGGTTTCTACCTCTTAATGAAATATATTGTGCACACTGCGGGGGGATGCACTCAGAGTGAAGTGCAGCCTTCCAAATAAAGTGCACCCACTGGTCATAGCATTAATTCCGTTTGGGGAGCAACAATAACCAAAACTTAAATAATTGTGTTGGGCTTGTTTTTAAATGTTGAGCATGTGTCCAAATGATGGTAGAATTGGAGAAAACAATTGAAATAATGAAAAATGAATAATGCCTTTTTTTTCTCCTCCATTTTTAGCATATATTATAATGACAGCTTATTTTTTAAATTTTTGGCCATGTGATAATAATATGCTCTTCAGTTACCATATCAAATTCTTATTTTTAAATTGAAAGCTACTTCGACACCAATGGATGCTGGTTTGTCGACACAAGGAACAGAGCTGATGTGATCAGATGGAGACCAAAAGTACGCTAGACATGAACGAGGGACACAGCAAAACATGAAGCCAAACATGAAGCAAAACTAAACCTTAATCAAAACAAAGTCGACATTAACACATAAAATGACATAAAAGCTGAAATTGAGGAGATGGACGATACAATAATACAATAATTTATAACAAACACATATTAAAATTTGAACACTATCACCAACATTTTTAGAATTGGGTTTAGGTAATTCCAGCAACACATACAGGTTGTTTATGAAGGTCCGATCTAAGCCTAAAATGCCAGACTGATTTTTCTGGGTGCCCGGCTAAGCCCTGCTCTTCCCTGTTCCACTCGGCTATTCAAATGGTCTTTTGACATCGTACAGACATGACATTAAACACGTTATTACTACCCCAGTGCTCATTTTTGTGTCTGACACTTCCCTTCTGCAAGATTACCGAAGTGATATGATGCAGGCTGGAGGCCATACTAGCTAAATTGGAAGGTCACCTTCCATATTATTTGAAGAAAAAAAATAAAAAATAATAATAAAAGTACTTCATGCTGTGGAAGATAATGGACTGCAACTGAGCTAATTTCATCCGTAAAAAAAATCCTATGCTTCGAAACAGCATGCCACTCTACAGTTATTTAGCATGAAATAATTGTACATTAATATTGTATTTCACTTTCTATTATACAGTCAGTTTCATATGCAATTTTCTCCCCAAGACCTTTAGAATTCTCCATGCCTTCAGGTGTTGGCTACACTGGAGCCAGCAAGTAATACAGACAGACATTTGCAAGGACAACATGCTTATCCAACAACAAGGCAGTAGAATAAACAAAATCCTTGCAATTGTACTTCCTGGCCATCTGACAGGGTACATTCCTATGAAAGGATGCTTTAGGATGATGCAATGAATGTCTTGTTTCTAATAAACGCTCTCAGCCCCTGAGGTAGCTTCAGAAACACAAAGGACAGCTGCTCTCTCAATATGCTGCTCAATCGTGATGAGGTATTGCAACAGTCACTCTCTAAAACACAGAAGCAGACTCAAACATATCACATCAAAGTGATATTCAGTGGCACCGAGCCAGAAGTCAATCAGTGCCAAAAACATCTTCAAAGTTGAAAAACACAAGGCACTTGAAGGGTTCAGCTTTATCTTTAACTACAACTTCATTGCTACAATTAAAGTGGAAAATAATACCAAAATAAATAAATAAACAGATATTTGACTGCTCATCTCAAACTGAAGCATAGACAAAGGTTATAAACATACAGTAGGTAATAAGTATGTATGTACGATATGTATGTAGCATGTGCCCAAGACACACGATGTTTAGGTAGCCATTAGGGTTTCGCTGAGTGGTTGATGGACTCAGCAAGAGGAGATGAAAAAATGGGCAAAAAAGAAGCTAGCAGGAGCGGATCAAAAGGAAAAATCCATCCATCCATTTTCTCTACTGCTTACCCTAATTAGGATTGTGGGTGAGCTGGAGCCTACACCAACCGACGTTTGGCCAGAAGCGGGATGCCAATCACATGGCATGTATAGACAGACTAACCTTTCACGCTCTGCAGATATGGACAACTTAGTCTTTCATTAACTTAAGAAAAATTTTTGTAATGTGGGAGGTACCCGGGGAAAACCCACACAAGACAAGCAAAACATGCAAACTTCACACATGGGTGGAGTACTATGGTGTGAATGTGCTAACTACTATGTAACGGAAAAGATTTGAAATGTATGTTGTTTTTGAACTCGAAGTTATATGAGCATTTTCTGGCGAAAATGTGTGTGAATGCTGAAATCTGAATGAAAATATATGAATGCATATGGAATGATGTGGAATGCGTTGGAATAATATAATGATATTGAAAGACAGTAAATGATGTGAAATGCCATTTAATATAATTGATGGATATTAGGGGTGTTAAAAAAAAAATCGTGTCGGCGATATATCGCGATACTACATCGCACGATTCTCGAATCGATTCAATTAAAAAAAAATCGTTTTTTTTTTTTTGTTTTTTTGTTTTTTTTTTTTTTTTTTTAAGAGCTCAGAATTGTTCATTCGGTAGTCTTACCGATTCAACGTCTTATCATCATTGCCATTTTTTTTTTTTTGTGTGTGTGTGTGAATCGATTTTTAAACTTATATTCAACAAAACGTCTGACTTCGGGTTAGGATTCACACCTTGAGCATGGAAGAATGTTATATGAACGGAACATTAAGCCTTAATATTTTATTTTAATGCTGTTCAAACATGAAACAGATTACAACCTCTATAAGACTGAAATTTCAGATAAAAAAATAATACATTTTCATATAAATCTTACACTCTACAAGCGTACTGATTAGTATTTTCTAAATTTGAATGAAAAAAAATCGCAACAATCGACTTATAAATTCGTATCGGGATTAATCGGTATCGAATCGAATCGTGACCTGTGAATCGTGATACGAATCAAATCGTCAGGTACTAGGCAATTCACACCCCTAATGGATATTAAATGAGATGGACTTAAATTGGTAAAAATGCTCAGCACTCTGGGATCATTTTGTCTGTAATGGAAAGTCTAAGCCAGTGCTGTCAATAGGATAAAGCACAACTCATGTTTTGGCATCTACTGTTGGTTTCCATGTCCAACGTTGGATTTTTGTTGGCTTGACCAAGGTTCTTATAAAGGTACAAAAGATAAATAAATAAATAACAATAAAAAATCATGCTCAATCAAATGGACACAAAAAAATTTTCAAATGTGTTTTTGTGAATAGTTGTGTGTCAGCCTCATAATTGACTGCTGTTCTTTCTGGCATGCAACCTGCCTTGCACCAACTCAGCTGGGATAGTCTCCAGCCGTGACTTATTTCAATGGCAAACTAAGTGTCGGGGACATTGATTCGTAGGGTTTGTAAGTCAAGTGATGCCTGACAGGTTGTCCATATTATACAGAGTGGGAGACCATCATATCCTCGTGGGGATCCTTCAAGACCAGCACTGTTTTGTCTCATCTTATAGACAGTCCGGTTGAGAGCTTATTGTGTTCAGGTTCATGGTGTGCAGTTGTCGGCCAGCTAACATGAATCATGTCAGGACTGAAGGCGGTCCAGCTGTTCATTCATCATAATTCTAGAACACTTCTGCGCTCTGTTCTTCAGACTAAGTTCATGTTGGCATTTGTGATGCGCAGATTTTCCATCTTCTACTTATATTTGTGTTACTGCTCTTATGCTAAATTGTAGTACTGGTAAATATAAACTTTAGGATCCTGTGCTCAAGGCGCACCATTTACTGTTGAGGCTCCTTTTTACTTTTTATAGGCGCTGCATTGGACCTTTGTGCTCCCAGAAACACTTCTTCTGGTTCAGAGTTCTAGATTACAATGTATATATATAGCATATAATGTTTTCTTTCTGAATAAACAGACAGAGAGAAACAAAACAGTTAACAAATTCAGTCTATCCATCATGTCACACTATCACATTCTTTTCTTGCTTGGCAGATATCGATTCAGTTTTATTTTGGATTCTCTTATATCTACTGAATAAAGTGCTGCACAATAACATCAAGCACCAAACACAGTTTATGCTGTTTTCAACTAGAATATTAATCAGGATCATTTTTTAAACATTTAACAGGGTATCTTTGTTTGCTATCTTATATAATTTACTTTTGAAAGTTAGGGCCTGCTGTCCAATTGAAGAATAATTCATGGCAACCAAAAATGTTTCAGTTTTAGAGCATAGCTGTCGATAGACATTTTTTTTAATCCTTCAAATACCAGGATTCCTTCTTTTCACAGGGCCGTGACCAGCAGCTCATTGCTGACTGTCCAAAGAAATGTCAGCGGGTCGACAGTTGTTATCATCAGGGTCGTTATCTTTCACTTGCAGGTGCACAAGCACAACAAAGACGACCAGCACTTGATTTTAATGCCCTACTAAAGCACCCATATACAGTAACTCTTATCAAGAGATCATTGCAAGACACGTGGAAGAGTAACATTCAGCATTTTTTTAATGTTTGTTGAAAGAACTGCAGAAAAACAGAGGCTCGCATTGAATTCATTTGCTCAGCTTAGCTTTATACGCTGCACAGAGCGATAGCTAAATAACCATTCGGCAACTGATCCATCTTTTGAGCACTATCATCACATATATAATAGCAAACTGGCTGTATATATGTACTGTATAATCAATGAGATGCACATCAGAGTTGTCTTATAGAGGTTAAATATTTGGACATTAACACCATTATATATTTGGCTCTAAAAACCTTCAAAATAAATTGAAATATAACAAAGATGTGCTTTAACTGGATGCGGACTTTCAGCTTTAATTTGAGGGTTGGGCATCCAAATCAGGCTGAATATGAACATATATCATTGCATGAACCACTTCAGAATGAATTCTGATACTTTTGTAGTCATATCATCAATAAATACAAGCCATACGTGCCTACCCTGAGCATGGACGAGCTGAGCACTGTGAGCAGCCAATTGTCCGATGACTTTTGGTCCCAAAAGTGGAACGCAAACGCCATTTACAAATTATTATAAGTGCTGCACCTGAGTTGTAGGTACGCTGAAATTGAAGATTAAAATGCACAATTGTTTAATTGTTTAATTTGTTTCTAATCCATTGTGTTAGTGATTTAAAAAAAAAAAAAAAGTTATACTGATAATAAAGACAATTCCAGCAGGGACACTTTACTTTCGGAAGCCTAAATGACATCAAGAGCATTAAGGGCGTAGTGGCCAAACTTTTGTTCTCAAGGACTACATTTTGAGATCATTTGTAAATGAGCTTTAAAAAAAAAGTTAAGGTTACAAAAATGGTTTGCAGATCCGAAACACATTAGACAAATACATTCTAAATATGTTTCGGAGTTGAACCAAGATACTCGTAATGCTTATACCTGTTATTTTAATTGAATGTGGCTGAAACAACTGGCATGTTTTGAGACAAAACCAGAAGAAGAAAAGTTTTAAGAATTTTGAGTATGGTGCTTATGGGACTCGCATAAGCGATACATTTCCAGCATCCAAATCAAGGCGGTGTCATTTGTAGAGACGAGATCAAGCAATGTTTCTGCATTAAAGTTTAATTCAAACGTAATACAGGAAATGATGGGAGCCTTTTTTCTTCTAAAGGTTTGTTTAATCATCACACGCACATCTTTGATCGTCGTCTCCCCTTTAATCTGGGTGCATGCACTCGTGGCCTCCTCCCTTTTCTGTCTTTCATTCCAACTTGTTCTTCTTCAACCCGTCTGTCTCCTTGTACTGTACTGCTTTCCTTTCTGTTGACAAAGCATTACAGAGCCGTGGTGTCTTGCGCTGCCTAATTGGTCCACATGGACTAATTTAGCATCTAATTACCAAGTTAGATTTCATGCTTTAAAATTTTCAGGGCCATGTTTTGCCTTCAGATAACGTTTGTAATTCTCAAGGCTATCTAACACCTTGTCTTTCATTGAACCGTTTGAATTGTACGTTGTGATAAGAATATTTAAAAGTCAAAATGGATTTTAAACATCAAATTGCATAAATGGCAATGACCTGATGGCACTCAAATGCAATAGAGAACCTAGAAAAAAATTTAATGCTCAAGTACTGGCGAAGCTACTTGCATTTTTAAAAATCTACAAAACTGTGAACATGTGAACGTGAGATTGACTCTCATTGACATGTGCTTCCTAGAATGACCACATTTACAATGCAATATTTAGTCTCATCTTTCCTCAAGAAAAAAAATAAGAAGTATATTTGCACCTGTTTCCATTTTGCAGCAATTAGCATTAGAATATAGCTAAGTTTTATCGGCATTGCTGGTGAAAACACTGTCATAAAGAGCTTGTTGCTACATGGTCCTGGCTGATCTCTTATACTCTGTTACCACCTGCTGGCCGTTTTTTTTTATTTAAATAAGCGCCATTGCTTTAAGCCACCTCTTCATGTCAGATGCTGCATCAAAGTTTTCTGTATGCTCTTGCATAAAAAAAACAAAGAAAAAACAACAACAACAACAACAACAACAAAAACACCTATAAATACTGGCCGAAACACACCTGAGAACGGATAGAGGATAAGAGGAACGGATACGCAGAATTGTCAGGCAAGCAAATTAACGATTCCTAGGAATCGAAAGACTAGAAAACAGTTCTTAAAAAGAAACGTTTTTCATTTAGTCGTATCGTTCTCATACCATATTGAGTAACAATTTTCATTCCAAAGATAATAAGGGGACTGAAGTTAATTTGCAAAGCTTTACACTGATAAGAAAAGCAGAAAAATGCGGGACAAAAAATTGTTGACTGTATTCCACAACCATCGAACATAAACTTATCTTTGGCATTTTGTTTTTATTTTTAATAAAACCTACACAGGGTAGAACAACTACAGATAAAGGCTGTCTTTGTTTCTTGTTGTTTATCTGACAGGCACAGAATGTGAGATAATCTCAAAAGGAATCAAGTTGCATTCTGTTAGCTACCCTGCAAGTATTGCAGTCTTTGTGAAATGACTGAGTGAAAGTAAAAACCCTGCATTGTCTTTAGATGTGAAAGGGTGTATACTTGTCTTTTCAAAGTTTTCCAGTGTGTTTAACATAATCTTTACAGAGCCACAACTTTTAATCACAGACTGTCCTTGGCGCAGTGAAACCTAGAAAATCAGACTTGTAGCGAAATTGATTAAACACTCATATCCATCACATTGAAAATATATTTGACCATTTTACCTCTTTTATTGTCTGCAGTTATTTACACTTTTACATGAAAAATGATCAATTTCTCCAATGACAAAATGGAGTATGACGGCATGAGATTGAAGACGAAAAAATGTAAGTCACACAGAGATGCGAACCATGTAGTGGAAGGTGGTCTTGGGTGGAGTGCTTATTTCACAGCCATGATCTGTGATCACCCTGGCTAACTACATCATTTGCCCTGGGAGGTCTGCCTGCTGTTCCTTATGAAAACATTGTACTTTGCATGCTTCAATCTCCTGCATGGACTGTAGTAAATCAGTTCTGATTTTGTTATGTCATTGACTGCTCCTCTCATAAGCAAAATTTAAAGGGATACTTGACTCATGGAGCCATTTTCAGCAGTAAAATGTTAATAGTTTGTCTATAATTAATGTGGTAACTTCATTATGTTTCATGTACAATTAGTACCTTTAAAATGGAATCTACTTGTGATGACATCATCTGTGCTGAGGAAGTAGGTAAAAAGCAATCATGGCTCTGTTTAATGACCAAACCCAGAAAACAGGTGAGCCATGATTAGCCGTTATCTACTTCCTCAGCACAGGTGATGCATCATCAGTCGACAGCAAGTAGAATAATTACTTTTTAAACATGAAAAACAATGAAGTTACCACATTAATTATAGACAAAATATGAACTTTTTACTGCTGAAAATGGCTCAATGAGTCTAGTATCCCTTAAAGGGAACAAGAGAAGCTGCTTTGATTAGCTGCAGAGCAAACCGACTGTGTTCACACCCACAACAGCGCACATATTTACGCCACTCTCTGTGCCAGCCTTACATAGGGCACAGTTATAAGGCACATGGAGAGAGGCTGTGGAGTATTGGAGGGAGTTCACTCCATCAATTCATTTTAATTAAAATTATATTCTGTTACTCCCAACGCCCGGTTAAAAATCCTTGTCTTAATGAACTCATTCACTGAGAGATCTGACAACGTGTAACTATTGTGCGACTGCTTTTCCAGCCTTGTGAGCAAAGCAACAGCTTTTTGTTGTTTCAGCTAGACTCTGCTGTCATTCATGCTATGAGGTGTGAATGAGCAAATGAACAGGTTTCTCACATTAATATGGTCTGAATTAAATAAATAAATAAATAAATAATAAGAATGCACTACTCATCAATGAATCACTCACTTCAAGTGAGTCACTTGCTCACTCACAGCCCAGCAGCACTCACATACTCTTAGCAGAAGGAGAGTCTTATTGACAGCCGAAATAAATGATTCACTCCACATGTTAAATAGGTTGAGTCAACCAGCGTCACGAAACTTTGGACATTCCACATTAGATCTTCTAAAGTCAAATTAATGATCTGAAGCTACACAACTCAAATTTACAAAGAAAAAAAAAGGCTGCTAAATTTCTGCCAAAACTTCAGAAGCTGAAAAGAAAACAACTCCTACATGTTTGACCTGACGTAAGACTTCAACATATCACGCAACACTTTGGTGTACCTCGTAGAATAAGCAAGCAGAAAAATAATTGCTTTACAGTCCTTTCTGTACTTGTTTGACAAGTGAGAATAAACTTGAAAAATTCTCTGAAGGTCTAATAAAGGTTTTGGGGTGGTGATAGTATGACTCTGGAACTGATAAATCTATTATTAATGGGGGAAATATGCTACAAAATCCAAACAAATCCACTAATGGGCTGGAACAGACTGTACAGTTAAAATGCATATAATCAAATAAACAATACAATAAGCAAACAAACCTACAACAAAAGTAATTAAAATAATCTGACAAGAGATGTTTTAAGGCTACATTTAAAGGAAGATATTGTTGGAACTGAGCAGTGTTCCACAGTTGGACCATAATAACTCGATTGTGTTCAACTTCAGCACTTCCACTGTTTGTGGGGGAAACAAGCTGTGCACATAAAAATGAAAGTTTACAACAATTCTATTTTTATTCGCTGACTTGACTTGTTGGGTTGTGGAATTTAGCACCATCGTCGGAGTCCTTCACAATTACCTCAACTGTACCGGCAGCAGAAGTGTTGGAGTAGGTGTCAGCGGCGTACTGCTAATTGGAGAAGTAGCCTCATCGAAGAGCAGCAAGAGCAGCACTTTCCGTTGCCTTGACTCACGGGAGCATTTTACAAAAAAGCAACAGCTCTGTGTGTGAAAAACACCGGCGCTGTGTGGATATCACCTCAGGCTGAAGTGTATTGTTGATTATAGCATGACTAACACCAACAACTTCTACTGTTGTTGTTGGCTCCCATCCACATTTAGTGCAGGAAATGTGTGACTGGTTGAATTTGGCCATGATCAAACTTGAAATAGTTTTTGGAATATCAGATTTTTCCTTCATTGCTGTTGAAATGTTGATGCTGTAATTGGCGAGCTGGCCAAAGTATGTGAATCTGTCAATAGATTTTCAAGGTGTTGCTCTGTGGTGATTCTAGGATAAGAGTTTGAGTGGAGCCTAGCCCCCGGCCAGGTAAGATACATTTCACATTTTGGTAGATATGAGTGCAACTTCATTTCCATATTTATGGAACAGAAGCATAACCATTTTTGTAAAATTATGTGACCAAATTATCTAATCTGATAATGGTTATTGAAATGTTGAGCGACAGAGAAATGGATTAGATTTAAAATAAATAAATAAATAAACAATACACACACACACACACCCACACCCACACACACACATCTGTTAAACAATAAGCATTATGGTTGAATGGTGGTCTTTTTATTTATTGGTTTAATGTCCACTATGTATGTATACATCTTACAGGAAATTGCTTGATAATGGCACAGAAATCATTTTCATTATACTATCTACTGTGATAAATGATCTGCAGTATCGCATTTGTCTATGCGTTACTATTAAAGCGCCACAGTAACTCATGAGCTGGTGAATAGCCAAAGAGGGTGAAAACCGACATTTTCTCAAATAGAAGCAGCACACACACAAATACAGTTGTATGTCCGAGATTCTTCATTGATGTTTTGAAAATGGTTGTGATTACATACATACTAAAATTGTTACACATGGACAAATACTCATAGCAAAGCAAAAAGGTTGCATTCTTTTTTTTCTTCTTTTTTTCTCTCTCATCAGAGACCCAATTACTACGCACTGGATGTGAATGCTCAGCTCTCACAGAGCTTCTCCCATTTCTGTAAGCATTTTTGCAAATGAAACATTTTCACAAACGCACAAAGAGGAATTAATCTAAATTTACTGCTCTGGGGCTTTTGTGTTCCAGCAGTAATTGATTTACCTGCGATTAATTGTTGTCAGGCAATCCATTCTGTCAGAGGGAATTTGTGGATCGTTTTGCAGCATCAAAATACTTGGAGCCTCTCAATCAGTCCAACATAAAAAATCTGAAGGTTAATGAAAAACTAATCTTTTTAAGTAGAAATGATTCGATCAACTTTGCTCTTTTTCAACATCTCATTTTACAGTTAACACTTCTGCACAGTTTCAAGTTATAAAGGTAGTGTTTTGTTTTCTAACTTAGTCCTCACTGGTAAGTAGCAAAATACTAGATCGTGCACAGTTGTGTGGCTGTCTGCTTCAATATTAGTTTAACTGCATCCCACGAAGAATTAATTAATGAGCGTATTAAATTATATCCCATGTGTGTGCTCAGCAAATGTGCGACTCAACTTGCTCTTCCACTGATTTGCAACAAGAGATCTGAAGAGAGGAACATGAGCTTCTGTAGTCTAACACTCACATTAATATCAAATAGAAAGAATTTTGGTGTGAGCCAATTACGCAAAAGTAAACGGCATATCAACTGATTTTTATTCACATTAATGCCAAATTTGAAAGAAAATTGTTTGCACGCTCCATGGAATTGTCTTACATCCCATTCAATAAATATGCAGTCACAGTTGGTTTTATCCAAAACATCATTTACCTCTGCAAGCACATTTTTGGAAAACATCTGAGTTATGATTAATAATATTATCATTAAAAGAATGCACAGTGGGTGTAAAACAACATCAAGAGCATTTTTCCTGATTCTTTTAGCTATGTATTAAAGCTCAACTGGCATTTTTTCTGGGGTTTGATTGAACCCAGGTTAAGAACCACTGAGTCAACATAAACGTTAAGGTAAATTTTTTCACATTATGATTGAGATTACTTATACCAAAAGGTGAAGAAGCGCACAAAAGCAAGCAATGAGTACACAATCGAGCATAATAAAAAACAAACAAAAAAGAAAAACAAGATATACTTTATGTAAGATTTAGTGAAGACCCCTGTGCATAATGATGTCATATTAGATCAGGCACTAAACAAACATTGCTGGCATGGCATCCCAAGGGCACATAGTGATCTCCACAGAGCTGTGCCAATGTGACTGGGGGAGGGCAGAAAAACACAATGTTGTATAGTACCTTGCAATTTGCAATACTGATGAATTACAGGTCAGCAACCTCTGAGCCCTTGCAATGGTGGTCACAAGGAGCGAAGGACAGCAGAACGAGCAGGGCTGCTCATGCTAGAGGCTCTAATCTCTGTTTGCAGTGCAGCTCTCGATGGCGGCGAGCAAATAAATCTGCCAAGCAGCAGCAGCAGATTCATAAAATCCCTCAGGTGACTCTGTTCATTTATCTACATTTGCCAGGGATTCCAGATGCCAAAAGCAGGTGGCACACTTTGGCTTGAAAACAGGCTTTTTTTTTTCTTTTTTTTTTTAAGATGTGGGTTGGTTAAAAGGGGCAGAAAAAGCAGACAAGGAGAGGCTTGTGGGTGGCAGAAGGTTACAAAAGGTCGTGAGGGTGATGGGTACCGTCACATGAGTGGAAGCCAGTCTGTATCAAACATGTTGCAATGGAAGTGAAAATTGAAATGGAATTGCTCTCATTTCTAATTTCCTCCCCTGAAAATCAATTTCTAGATTAGAGTACAGAGTCAAAGGCAGTCGCCTGCACGGGGGCAATAGAGGGGACGCGAAAGGAACACACATCACCAGATAAGAAATTATAGATGGAAATAATCTGGGAATCTATTTCCTCCTCTCCCTTCTTTGGTCGGCTGCAAATAGGGAGAGGGAAATTAAAAGTCGCCACGATGCACCTCATTGCAGCTAGCACTTGTTGGAGGCTGAGGTGTGTTGCACTTGGGCCCCAAACAGCTGCTAGCAATACACAATGGCTTCTTGATTTAAATTAATGCACCACTAACTCGAGTTAACAGCATGCATCACACTTCTCCATCCTGCACCCAACCATATAATTGGATTGAGTTTGCATTTAGTAATAGTAAGACATTTCAGGAAAAGCCGCAATATTTTTTGTCTTTGCAAACAGCACTTGTGACACAGACATGTAATTACTTTGAAATGAAAGTGGCATCAAATGTCAGATTAGAGGCTTTTTTTTAATTACCCTTTTCAGAATGTCTTTAAAAAACATTTTTGAGCAGCACTTGTGGGCTATAGTGAGACGCTGTGTTAATGACGTGTAGTGCAGACACTTTTCAATACTGTAGTGAAATGTTCTCGCAGCCTTTTTGCATTTGATTGCGTCTTTCTCTTTAGATGCTTTGAAATAGAATGGGACAAGGCAGAATGAAATCAGTAAACGCAAACACAGATGAGCTTTTAAACAGCCTCTCTCGCTACGTTTCCCTCTGACATGAATACTGCGAGGGCTTCATTCTTTCTAGAAAATACAAACCGCCATTGAGGATAAACATCTATCAATGCCATTCATATGTTGAACACAGTTCTGTAAATACTCTAGAAGCAGACAGATTCGGGCTTTTGATTGATGTTTTCTATCTAATAATTTATTGAACTGCGAAATTAGGGCTGCTTTTTGTTTTCTCTGTCAACTGAAGTATCACCATCTGCCTAAAGTGTCCCTTGCTATCTGCGCTGCTTGATGCTGTCTTCCAACATTGAGGATATTATGCAGAGATCCACTGCGATAACACATCATTAGAGATGGTACACTGCTGCTGACTATATTTTTTAAAAGCAGGTCAGGGATACGGAACAAGGAGAAAAGTGCAGGATTGGCAGATTCCTGCCTATGCATGTGGTCAAAGTCTTTGCAGCATCATGCCCACTTTGACATTGATGCATTTTTTAAGCAACAAAATGCATCCAAAGCAGAATCATCTCCTCAAAGTAGAGAGCTTGCAAAAACATTTGAAAATAATAAAATGCATTTGTAACCAGTGCTGTAGGTGAAATGACGAAATGTAGAATTTGCAATTGATTCAGGAAATTGATAATGCTAAGAGAGGCTATCAGAAAGCTAAAATTAATTCCAATAAAGCAGTAGTTCTTTACATGGGCTCAATCGATCCACAAGGGTTTGATGGAGGTGAAGGCACACACCTGAGTCATGTGAGTTTTTTATGAGCTGTCCCGTTTGCCTATAATTGACTTCACGGAATTTGGTGCGCGACTTGTGACTCCTGTGATGGAATGTCGAGTGATTAAATTATTATTTTAAATTATGATTTTAATGTTTTGTGCCTGGGCAAATGTGTGCAATGTGAATTGACATGTATAGTGAAAGGAGTGGGGCTCCACAGAGTTCAGTTCTGGGGTCTCTGCTGTTTTCATTGTATCTTCTGCCCTTGGGTGATATCTTGTAGATGTTTTAAAGTGCTCTATAAGTATAGATGAGTTGAGTGATAGAAGTCAGCATCCAAACTGCATCATTTGCAATGGCAAGCTGAGCAAATCTAGTCCGGCACAACTAGCTATCGAGCAAAACTAAAGGAACACTTGACTATGATTGTGCTAGAGTTATGCACTTAATCTGAAGATGCATGGCTGTAGCCTTTCTACTCTAGTAAAGTCTAGTCTTGTCATCTGTGTGGTAAATATCCACTGTGATTGTCATGAAGATAGGCTACACTCCCCCAAATGAAGTGGGTGCCGATCCCAGTATTCGGAAGGCTGTGTACTGAAAAAACGATATTTCAGTATCAATCCAGTCTGCAATAGTAACTAAATATGTTTCATTCAACCCCTGAGATGTCAGATCTGAAACGCGTGGATAACGAATGGCAACTGTCTTTCCAGAATGATTTGGCCTGATTCTCTTACTTATACAGTCTCACCTGGGGCTTTAACATTTTTTCCCCCTAGCCAGCTTATTGCTAAGCCTGCAGAGAAACTACCATGTGTTAAGTAGACTTATGCGGGATTTGTGTAAACTGCTAAAATATTATGCTATGACAGATGAAAACTAGCAGCAATATTTCAAGGTAATGAATTTGATTCCGCTAAACTATCCATATTCTTTGGAAAACAACATGAACCTGTAATCACTTAACCTAATTTATTAAGGTTGCTGTTTATCTTTAGCCCGGATTAGTTCATTTACATATTCTGACAGTATTATCATTGTTCTTAAGAAAAAAAAGGTAAATGAGAAAGTATGGCAGAAAGTGTTTTGGTGAGTGTGTCAGTGTATAACTCTGTTGGGACAGAGTTGATTAATGTTGCAGTAAATTCCACTCTTTTCCATCTAATGCTTCAGTTGCTTAAGCAAGTCGCTTGCTGAGAAAATTTGGCCCCTTTGGTTACATTAGGATATTTTCCCAGACAACCTATGCAAGTTCTTCAGTTGTGTTTAGTTTAAGTTATATGCAAACAAAACGTTAACATAGGCCACCGGAGCACCTGGAACCTTTCAGGAACTTGATTTGTGTCAAAAGAATTTCATTGAATAGTGCCATTAAAAAATTATGTCGAGATATGCCTGGCCATGTTTCCTTTGTGTGTTCCAGCTTCCTACTTGCCCCCATCGACAAAAAACTACTTTAGTTTATAAATATTTGCCTCGCGTCATGTGTCAGGCCTGTGATTGAGTGGCGACGTGTCAATGTCATCCAGGATTGACTGCAGTCCTCCAAAGGATAACTGCTATGGTTAATGGATGGCGGGAGTGTGTACATGCAGTCACTGACTGAAACTGACAAATATCACAAACAGCCAATGAAAGCTGAGACGTGTAATGTAGTGTGTCAGAATTGTTGTGGCAGGAAAACATTATTCCCATTTATTTTTGCATGCATTTCATGTATTTATACTATAATCAATTCCATTTGCAATTTGGGTTTGAAAAATTATATTTAACTCAACTCAACTTTACTTTAAAACAAGCATCGAAAGTGCTGTACATGAAGTTTTTTGTATACAAGTAAATAAAGTTTACATCAGTAAATTAATAACAATAAGTAGGCGAGTGAATAATTAAATAAATAAATACATAAATAAATAGTATAAACAGATTCATAACACAAAATACAGCACACAAATGTTGACCGAAATGGCTGCTGATGATGATGAATACAGTATTTATTATTATTCTACAAGTTGTCAAGTTATATTAACTTTCTGATGCAAGTTTATTTCAAGAGGGCTGTTACATTTCAAATGTTGAGTGTTTGCATGCTCCCTCTCTGTGACTGCTTCTGTCTGTGAGTGTGACATCCACTGCCAGAAATGCTCAAGGCATCAATGTCACACCAAGACTCTTGACCATGTGTTGCGTATGGCGAAAGATGAATCATCTTGAAATCAAGCCAAGTCCATGCTAATGACCTCATAGCTGCTTGGTTGAAGAGAGAACTTAATCATCTGCAGTCTATTCTTAGACTAGTGCCTTCACATTCTTAGTTCATTATACATTTGTTAAAAGTTGAAATGATCAGTTTGATCTCAGGGTTCTTATTCTCATGCCAATTAAACAGATTTTTTTTTCTTTGTTTTGGTTCCAATGTATTTGCTGGCAGCCTAATTAATTATAATTTAAAGAGTTGTCTGTACCCTAATCTGAATTTAAATTGTTTTTGTGAAAAAGCAACATACTGTTTTAATCGACCCAATTCTCACTCTTCTCTGTATTCCCTGACATAGCTACAGTATCTGTCTCACGTCACATTTTCCAAGTAAAACTGATGAAGTTAGTTGCCTGCCTGAATGTTCAATTATTTGACAATAGGGAGGAAATTGCAATATGGAATAACACTGGCTTTTACAATATTTTGAGTCAGTTAGTTCTGAAAACATGTCGTGCAGATGATTGGAAGGCATCTTATGAGAAAATACAATTGACAGCACAGATTTCATCTGTCGAACACGCAGTGTGCGTCTCCAGGGTATGAGTAGAAGTAATTACATACTGTATAATGCACACTCTATGACTACAGTGTGCCCCTACATTTTCCTATTAACATTTTTTTTTTTGTGGAAAATGAAGAAAAAATAGTGCTCATAAAATATTAAATGTACTCTGTTGTTGGTATTACCCGATTTTCCTGAGACAATATTAAAGCCTTCATGAAAAGATGTGCACTGTTTGTAGACTACAGATGATTTCACCATGCTTGCTAATTTTCCTATTAATGGCTCTCCCTGCCTGCACAAATGTTCTGATCCGTCATCATCTATCATAATCAATTTTGTGGGGCCTCCCATTGACCCCATCATCTGGTCTACCTGCTGCAGCCCTTTCATTTCTTTTCATCTCATTAATTTAACAAATTTCAACTGTGTACAGTCTTGACATATTTCATTTTCTTTGTGCATTATTGCTTTTTTTTTCTTTATCAATGTGAAGTAAACATTAATTTCATGCATATATGTAACACTTAGTAAACAATGCAAGGTTAATGACGTTCACTTGGGCACCCTGCTATTGTGTCATTGCTTCACAGATGTGTGCTTACCCTTTTTGCACACATCAGTGAGGACAAAGGTATTTAAGTAGGAATGAAAAACAAAAAAACAATGGAAACAAAAGGAACTTGACACACAATTGTGTTTGACAGTGTTGCTGGCAAGGCAAAAACATCCGAGCGACAGAGGTTTTGAACTGCTGCAAAGATGGATTAATCACCTCAGTGTGAGCAATACAATATGCCAGCAATCAATTTGACCATGAAAGACCAACGGAGATATCAATCTATTCTCTTATAGCTCATTTTGTATATGTTAATACTTCTGGTCAAGTGTTTGTCTTAAATCTGCTCTCATACAAGAATTCATTTTTATTTTATTTCCATTATTTTATTGTGTCATTGAAGGGAAATTCAGTTTTCATTCTGCTCAGACAACTATACCACACACATGCAGGCATGCAAGGACAGAATGTGAGAATATTATGGGGTGGGTTCTGTTTCGTTCCTCAAGGGCACCTTGTCAGTAGACAGGATGTAGACTAGCATCTCTCCAACAACTACATTTTTTTTTCTTGCTGCAGGACTCACACTTTGACCCTCCATTTTCAACGCCCAAGTCCATACGGATGTGCTAATGCCACCAAATAGGATGTCTGATGTAAAACGGTCACAAATCCAGTAGGGACTAAATATAGAAATGCAAATATGAAGCTAGTAGTTTGAACAAGTTCACAAGCTAACTATATTTACTGACAATTATTTTAATAATTGATTAACCTGTCAATTATTTTTTGATTAATTGTAAAAAAATCTATCCAAATTTCCATCTCTATTATGCAAAAGCAGAACATAAATTGACAGTGGAAAAACGTACAAACATGATTCAGTTACTGGTTGTTGGTCTGTAGCATGCAGTGTTAAGGAAAAGGGGTGAGAAAGCTACAATGCACACAGCAGCCTGCCAAGTGCGAGCTCCAGATGAATGTTTTTTTGTGATCGGCAATGATCGACATATGCCGATCATATACAGTACCTTTCCACTGAAATTGGTCGATTGTGATCGGCAACTCAAACTATAACTCGAATGTGGCATTGTTAAGGTTCCAGCCAGCGAAACAGAAGTAAGTAAAAATCCAGGCTTGACAAAAATGTCCAATATCATCCCAGCACAAGGACAAAACACAGACAAGAACAATGGACTTCAGTGAGCGCAAAAGAGGCAGCAGGTGTGCCAGTGCAGCGGGTCCACATAAGTGGGTGTGGCAGGTGTGAAGGTGGGAGGAGGCTGACAGGTGCAGAAGGACTGAACAGATGTAAGAATGAGTGGGACGGGGTACCAGGAGGAAGCAATTTCAAAAGGGTCCATGACACAAACGTTACAGAAAGAAGCACTGTTTTATGGCGGATAAATAAAACACAATGTCTCTGGGGGGGACTCAATATGTGTAGGAGGCCACGTCAGACATTCTTTGCAAGACTGTGAATGAAAATTTGTTTGACTGGACTGACTGTTGCAATCAGTGCTCACAAAATTAGATTACTGGACAATAATTCATAAGAGGCAGCACTGATGTCCTAAGCTACCTATCAAATATCATACCTGACTTTAATCGAGCACATTTGAATTTGTCGTAGTCAACACCTACTGTTTTAATGCAGTAAGAAATCAACTCAATGTTGAATGTAAATAGCCAATAATAAGCTTTGCTTGCTCCAAGCCTCTGACTACAAGAAGCTGGTTGAACATTTGCAAGAGAACCAAAACACACAGACAACAACACGCGTAGTTGCAATCAGAATATTGTTAGTCATGGTAGCAATGTGTATCCAGCTATATTTTGAAAGGCTGACACTCATCATAGCAACCTTGAGTGATATTGTCATTCAATAACGTATATTATTATTACTACTACATTACATTACTAACGACAGTGCTTCCTAACCTGGGTTTGATCAAACCCCAATGGTTCGAGGAGTCAGTCTCAGGGGATTGGCGGAGGTCAAGGCACACACCCAATGCAGAGGTTTCATGATGATACGCCCCGCTTGGCCATCATTGGTTGCAGGCTGCATGGAGATGGGGAATAAAACAACACAATGGTTTCTGAATTCAAGGCAAAGAGAACGGTATTCAATGAAAAGGCAAGGTTAAGAACCGCTGACTTAAGAAAGCAGTGACCAGCCAATATTTGAGATGTGCAGTTCTTGATACTTCCAAGATATCACAGCAATGACTTTTGGTGCTCTGGAAATAATCTCAGAAATTGGTTTCCTTTGTCATAAAGCAGGCATTTATCTATCATGGCAGAAAAAAAAAGATAACATAAATAAAATATAATGCCATGTACGTTTATATTTGTGATTTTAAGAGACATGCATGCAATCCAAAAACACCTAATTTGTTAAGTTGTGATTTAACTAAATCAGTATTACTGAAGAGTTGCATATTAATAAGTGCGTAATTTTTCTATCTATCTCAACTACAACTGATCGACACAAATAGCACATTTCTCTTATTCATAAGTAAACAAGCTAAATCCATTGATTTTCAAAAGAAGCTGGTTGATTATGTCTTCATTTTTTAAGCATGGTTGATTTTTAAATGAGGTTGGGGAATTTGAGATGCAACGGGGAGTGTTACGCTTGTCAAGGTTGCTTGCATGCACACATACTATATTTGCAGCCTGCGCTTAATGTGGCAAATGGCTTTTGATGCACATTTTGATTTACATAACTTTGGAGGAGGGCTGCGGTAAAGGATTCCCTCAGCACCAAAGGACATGGAAGATATTGCAGCGTATTAATGACTGCCTCTTCTCCCCAGCAAAGAATCAAACAGAAATTTCAAGCAGGACACACAGAGGCAGAGGCAGGGCAGGGAGATCAGACAGATTTCAGCATCACACACAGCCAGACTGGAATGCTGCTCACTTGTGGAACTCCATGACCATCCCAGCTTCTGGTGTGCTCTCCAGACCTTCTTGTCGTACACAAGCATGTGAACAAACAGGCGCTCCATCTTGTCTTTTCCAATGAAACTCTCAGCCAGTGCAATATGGGATTTTTGTGTCATTATGGGGTCACGGACAAGGCTGAGACAGCTCAGAACCACTCCAAGGATCAATAAGGGATGTTTACATTTTCGCTCTTTCAGGCTGTAGCAGCACAAAGACCCATCATTTACCCAGACTAAATTAGCCGCAAGATAAGGCCTATGTGTTTTCTTGCTCAGCCATTTGAAACGCGGGGGTGATTTATTTATATTGTCCCCATTAATAACAAACGTAAGTAATGAGGTGTGATTATCATGTGTACTTATTGTAATAATGATGAGAATCACACAATAATAAAGAGGCAGCTCTCTGAGAGAGATAAGGTTTGGCTTGCTTTTCAGGCACAGTGGCACTAGCTTGAACAATTACAGTACCTGCGAGCATTCGTTGCTTCCTTAGCGCAGTAAATCAGCTGCAGCGCAGAGGAAAATCTAACAACAAAATAGCACCCACTGGAGCAGGGCTAACACGAACTTTGCACATTTTATGATAATGATGGAGAGTATCTCTGCACCAAACATAAACCAGACACAAACTCCATTACAGCTGTCGGGATCAGGCAGCACAGACTGCAGCTGGTAAGTCTGCTTCATGTGTGATCATTCAGATTGTACCTTTTTCCTTTTCATTCCTTTTGGGTAGCGTGGCTCAGTGGTAGATTGGTCGATTCCCATCCATGAGGTTGTGGCTTCGAATTCGATCCTCACCCCTAGTGTCCATGTTGAAGTGTGCTTGAGCATGACACTGGCAGCAACTTGCATGGCAGCAGCCGACCACTGGTGTATGAATGGGTGAATGTGAGGCTTAAGTTGTAACGCGCTTTAAGCACTACATGGTGTTGTTAAAGCGCTATATAAAAAGCAGTCCAATTACCACTTTTCACAAGCATGAGCACATCATATACCTCTTTGTCTCCAAATACCCACTGGCCACAACATTAGGTACACCTATATAAAATCTGTATTAAAAAAGACAATCATTTATGTAAGATATTTGTGTAAGCTTTTGATTATGTTCACTGCATCATACTCAGACTCATTTTGCAAAATTACAGTACAGTATACCCTTATTATAATATATTTTTTTCACCCGTCCATGATATATATCCGCTGTTACCAGGCCTAGCCGACCCACAGCTCGCGGCCCTTTTCACAATAAACCTAGCTGGGCGCAGTTTGCCGTCATCAATGCCATTCATTGTGTGCGTGGTGGTGAGGGTCTCCAACAGTTGCCGCAAACACAAGTCACTTCGAATAATGAAAATATTTTTTTCACGTGCGGCATCACCATTACAACTTGCAGGTAACGCTTTGAGGAAGATGGCGGAAGCCTTGATAAATACAGTGCATTTATCAAGAAAGAGATCAACAGACCATGAACATGAAAGGAAATGGTTGGATGAATGGACTATGTGTCCTAATAATACAAAGAAACAGAAGTAGGGATACAATGAATAGTTTGTAACTGCAAACTATTTTTATGGTTTACATTGATTGTAGTAGTCAACAATTCCCTATTCCCCAATTTTTGTATATTTACTTCATAATTTACTTCTTTGACCTGAATTCCCTGCACTTTTTTTTAAAAAAATCTGATCCAGTCATAGAAATGTTATGTCTTTTGCTGCCACTGTGATTTGATGCTTTATTCAGCTTTTGGCCCACCATCCCTTTGTGACTGATGAGGACCTGACACTGGTCACAGCTCTGTAACCAGCGAAAACTCTTGGTGTTGCATTGTGAATTTCAAGCCTTTTCATTCTTGATGCACATCCCATCTTAGCTCACAGCAAGGCAGGTTTGATCTGTTACATAGTTTTGCTCATTTCTTCAACAACATGAACAGATTAAAGGCATTTTTTCTTCATTATTGTGCTGGGATGATGTGAGACAGTGTGACAGCAATAAGCAGCACTTAACAAATGTCTTCAGGTAGAGAGCTCACCAAAGCAAGTGAAGTGCTTAAATCTAGACTTAAACAGAGGGGAATTTGTTTATTCAAAAAATACATTAAGGAGAATCCCCTCTTGACTAAAATATAATAGGTAGGAAATCATCAGAGCTCTGTGCTTTGCTTTCACACTAGCCCTCTAATTTGTTTTTCTGCTTGGTGCAGTCTGTATCATAATATCAAGTCATGAACTTCTCAACGATCTCTCGTACAAAAAAAAAAAAAAACTCTGGCAAGGTTTGGCTATTATAATAAAGTACCTTAACCTCTAACCGATCAAAATGTAAATTAAAATAACCACAATCAGGATCAACCCAAAATGATGTCAACATGTAGCATGTGTTGTCCATATGAGACCGGTGATCAAACCAAAACTTACATATTTTTTTAAATGCAAATTTGCAAACCATTATTTGGCTGATTCTTTTGCTATGACATGGAATATCACAGGTAAGAGTAAAACCCAAACATAGTAGGCCTACAGACAGACAGTTCAAGAATAATACAGGTGAGTAGAAACAGTTCATTGGGAAGGGTTCCAGCATTTCAACACTAAACAGCCACGGGGACAGGCAAACAGAAGGCAGAAAGGGCCAAGTCTAAACTTAGTCAGGGACAAAAAGATAAAGCTTAACACTGTTTTTTTTTTTTTTTTAACCTTTTGTGACAAAAACTGAGTATAACTTTGCTGATGAGTAGCCCAAGACAATGTTTTAGGATGAGTGCAAAAAAAAAATAAAAAATACTAGTTAACGTCCAATGACAGGTGATTTAAAAAGGTGGTACAAGTATTGAACTTAACAATAAGCTTAGTGTCAACGCAAATGAGATGAGAGCTATTTGGCGGGACTTGAATGGATGCTATTTGTTTTTAGAAGATGAACCACTCTCCGTATCTTGTCAATCAATAGACCTCTGCTGTGCTTTTCTGAACACGGCTTCCTTGGGATGCCACTTCACAGACCTGTTTTTGTCTCTTCTTTTTTTTTATGTCACCTAAATGGTATCGTTGCATGAGGCTTAGTGAACATCAGGCACAGAGCGCATGCTGGAAAAAAAATGTTCTATTAATTAATGGCGTAATTAAAGTTTTGTCATTGACGTGCCACTCGCTGACAGGGATGGATGGGGCACTTGGTCCTACACAAGGCATTAGCACGTCGATAATGAATGGCAGCTATTACCAGCAGGTTTGCGCGGTGATGGGGCCACCTGCAAGGGCTTGGCTTTCCCACCTCACAATGCTCTCTTTCCTCCCCAAGCCTGTTATCTGTTGCCAACACTTTGCTTGCCACATTCTTAAACCTATTCTACATTTAGCATGCTCCTAATTTCACTCTGTTTCTCATTTATGTTGATAAGCTAGACCCTGCTGCTCTCTCTAAATGGTTAAAATTAATGTCGGCTAATTCAAGCAGAAAATCGTTTTCCTGAATATTTTTGTTGGTAGCCTAGTTATTGTTGCCCTACTTTGCATTGTAAATGGCCTCATTGTGTAAGGAACAGCCCATGTGAAAATGTGACTTTTCAATCAGGGTTAATTTGTATTTGAGGCCGGTTTATAGATAATATGGGCAGATTCAGGTGTTGGCACAATTTGTGTTGCATGCTTCCATTTGAGGAAGGATGCTCAGCGCTCAAAAGCAAGACTTTCAAATAATGTTGTTTTTTCCAATGCTTATTATGTAGTTGCTCATAAGCAAGCTGAGAGTTTAAAAATCATCATCAATCGTTCAGCATTTAATTATTAAAGCCAAAAGGATACCATGTAATATTAAAACATCTTCAGGCAATCCACAGTTGTAGTGGCAATGATGGCGCAGGGAGATTGTCAGTAAATGCATCGAGAGATAAAAGAGGTTGTATTTAGTTTGACATCACTGTCACAAATAACAACCAAAATAGACTTTCGATATTTACTAATAGAGCCTCACAAATGTTTGCATTACTCAACAAATGCTGATGCTGTATATTCACGCTTGCATTACTGCCTTATGATGTTTTTCTACTCTGCATGAGCTGCATTTGTGAGACCATTTTGAAGAAGATGCAAATGCAGCAGTCAGAGTTGTGCCTACATTTGAAGATGATTCTGAAGTGCTTGGAAGAATATTCTAAGTTTTAAGTGACCATGGAATCAAGTACATCAAGGGAAATTGTGCGGAATTAATGTATTTTAATAAAGGTGAGAGTTATTGATAATATTTATAGTTTAAAAATTTATTCAAGATTTGGAGTGTGTTTTTTATGTCCCTTGTTCACACAAACACCATAACTCGAGAAGCAAAAACTGCTCAATACATGGTTGCAGAACTTCATCTCTTTCTTTCGCCTGTGTGCATTAAATTATATTGTGTTACTCTGCAGGCTACACTATTCTACAATTATCTGACAATATTTTGCAGTACTGCCTTGTCATTGGCTGGCGACAAGTCCACTGTGTACCTAGCCACTTGCCCAAAGTCAGCTTGGGTAAGCAGTACATCCGCAAGCTGCTAATAAGGACACACGTATAGTTAATGTGCTTACTATTGTCATAATTTCAAATGTTGACAAAAGCAAACAATAGTGTTTTATTCTCAAGGGAAGATAGAGACAAACAGTGTTGTTGTATAGTAATTTGAACTTTTATTGCCTGGCCCTGAAGAAGATTGGCCTACCTCTGAAATTAATCATTTCATCTCGGTACCATCAGCAGTGGAACAGCCATTGAGCAACAATAAGATTAAATCAGTTACAATTGCAGTGCTGTTGATTTTCTTATGGTGGGCTGGGAGGGAAACTTGCATGCTACAAATAAGCTATAGCTTATTTGTCAACACGCAGGAGGATGTTTTATGGTCAGCGAGACAAGGTTACCTCCTGTTTGGGATTCATGACAAGTTCACCTGCTCTGCGACCTTTTCACAGCATCTTATTCTCCTCAAATACAAAACTAGCTCAATTGTCAGAGGAGCTGACTGATAGAAGCTGCACAAAAAGGATATTAACCCTTTCATTAAGTCAAACCTCCTGTGAATTCTTTAGTCAAACTGACTTGTTTCTAGGTAAAATGTCAATTGAAAAAAAACAAAACAAAACAAAACATGATTTACTTTTATGGCAGATTCTTAACCTTGTTGGAGATCCTGACTTTAGCCAGTTTCCTATGCACATTACTCATAACCTTCTTTATTGAAAAACGTGATATTTTCAAGTTCAAGATCTAGGCATAGCATTTATTAGTGAACAAAATGAACAGGGAGAGTAGCCTTTTCATCAAATGTGATTCTATTTACCTTGAATTCAGAAAGTATTGTGTTCTTGATTTCCCTATGTCCGTGTGACTTGAGGAAGTGCTCATTTAGTTTTGCTAGATAACTTGTACTGGACTAGAATTTCTCAACTTGGCATTGCAAATCATGCAGTTCGGAAGATAACTCCCATCACTCAGCAGCAGAAATACGTGTATAAAGCAGACACAATAACAATAGCACAGGCCCTAGAATTGAACCCTGTGTGACACCATTATACATGTCAATTCATATTGCATATATTTGTTCAACATATTTTTTTTTATTTTTTATTTTTATTTTTTGCTTGACATAGTTAGTATGACGGGATTACAATAACAAAGAAATCAAATGACGCACCATCACAACAGTCAAAAACTGACTACTGAGCGCCCCTGCAGCACAGATAGGCCAAGCAATTAGGGCGTGTGTCTTGTCATCCATAGCGGTCGATTTCATTCGCAAGTGGGGATCGTCTTGCAGTTCCTTCGAATTTTAGTTTGTGCACACCGATTTCCTACATCTGCATTCCATGTAGACCACAAGGCTCTCTCTCTCTCTCTCTTTCTTTGTGCTAATTTTAACAGGAATGAGGGGAGTTTCTTTGATTGGCTGGGAGTCAGCTGTGTTCCTTTCCCACAATCGCACAAACAGACTTATACCAGCACTAGTCTAGGAAAATCCTCCAAAAAAACAAAACTTAACTCTGCACACATTTAAACTGTGCTTTGCGCTACGCTTGCACTGGGCACGAAAACAGGACCCAATAAGTTAACGTAAATAAAAAGAGAGGATTGCTGCATATGCAACACTATAATCGCTGGATCATACATTGTGTTCTTCGTACATCAGCAAAGTTTCATTTATTTATTTATTTTATTTTATTTTTATTTTTTTTACGCTTGTGGTACAGTTAAGATTGCTAAAATGTACAATTTATGAAGTCCATTTGGTTTCAGCCTTTCTTCTTCTCAAAATTCATGTTATCAATGGTAGAGTAGTTTTACGGTTGTTTTATTATACGGCAGTTGCTTCTTTTTACTGCTGCACACTATTGAGAATGTATACATTTTAGTTAAAATATTTCCTGTGCAGTTGGTGAATATTTCATGCTGATGTGGTGGAACAGATTTGAATTTCATTTGCTTGGTATGGGAAAATGGTTGTTTCACTTTATACTATAAAAACGGGGTATGCAACATTGAAATCCAATATTATGTGATTCATAATAAATAGAGTGTTGAATGTCATGCGCATTGTACACAGGGCTAATACTGTTCAAATTTTAATCACACTGTTGGGGGTGCGAGAAGCAGAGGAAAAGTCGGATGAAGTGGAATGCGGAAAGCAAGAGAAGACGGGGGCGCAAGACGCTGAAATGTGAGAGAAGCTATATCAGTCTGATCAGTCAGCCGTTCTCCTCCAATCTCCTGATAAAGCAGGTACTGCAGAAGGTGAAACGATGTGTATCAAAACTTCATGAAGATCGATGGCTTCCTTCTGTCAGCTTTGAGTGAGACAAAAGAGAATGAGCTTGTGGACTCAATATATATTTTTATATTGTAGATCTAAATCGACACAAAAGTGGCAAGTGCGGTGAAACAGAGGAAATTGACGGCTATTAAAAGTACAAGGCCAAAGTGTTGTTTCGCCCGTCAGCCTATTAACATTGTGCCAGGAGAGGTGGTAAATAAGTCCCAGAGAAATGATAGAGGGATATAATCAGTATCAGCGGAATCTGGAGCCAGGTGTGTTTATGTGCACAGCGCTCAGGCAAACAGCGCAGCGACAGGTGATAGCAGCTTTAAGGGCTTAGCAGGCCTTCAGATGGGCAGGTCATGTAATGCTTTGACAAACACACTTGGGCTTTAAGAGCGACACCTTTTTCATTTTTATTCCAATTCTGCATTAATGCCACATTCACTCAGGCATCCGCCCCTTCACATTCAATAAAAAGTTAAAAGGATGGCTCATAATCTTTGGTTTGTTAGAAATGTACTTAATACAACTTAGGCCAGTTAAAAGAGGAAAGGAAACAAGCACTCAAATAAAATGATATAAAGACAACATATTTACTTTTTTTTCTACTCAAAAGACATTGTTTTAATTTTCCACAGAAGACAAAACACAAACATAGCAGTCCTTAGAAAAAAGACAATTATTTTCTTGATTGAATGGCACCATTAATTATGAAAACAAGGGGACAAATGAATAAGCCACCACAATAAGTAATAACAATAATAATAAAAACATATTTCAAATGTTTCCACGTCTTGTGTTAAAAAAAATAAATAAATTTAATGAGTAGTAAAAGGCAAACAAACGCTGCTTAAATGAAAGCACATCATCAAAAAGTCCAAAACGAGATTTGAAGTTGCGAACCAATAAGCGGAAATTACTCGGCCAAAGGGCAACCACCAGACAGTACGAGGACATGACATCGACAATGAACTGACAAGGACTGAAAGAATGCAGGGAATACACACACACACACACGCATACACGAACAAGAAAACGAGAGGCACCTGGACAAGACAGCCGAGGCTGAGGGAGCAGATTGGACATAAGGGAGTGGGACAAGCACAGGTGGACATGATAAATCTTGAAGAGACTGACAATGACACCAGGGACACAAGAAAAACAATGACGACCAAAAGCAAACTAACCAAAACACCATTCATGACACTGCCATTTGATCAGATTACTTTATTTGTGGTTTACGCTTCTCACTTGCACAGGATAACTAATAAATATAGTCCAAAGCCTGTTTCGAAACCACAAAGCCAAACTTTACATTTAGTGTTATGAACTTTCACATAATGACAAAACTGAATTGAATTATAATTATGGACATAAATGCCAAATTACTCTAATTTCCCATGGAATTCCTTAAAAATGTCTTGACCTTCAACCTTTTCGACAAAACAATAAATTGTGGCATGATTAGGCAATGACAGTGGTTGGAAGTAACTGTGCTTATGTATTTTTTTTCAGGTACATGTCTTTGAGTATTTCTTTTTTCTTATTCTCAGCACAGGCACTATGAAAGTTAAAAGAGGGAATCCATTTTGTGTATAGATTTGCTTTTTCCACATAATCATCAAATGGGTATAGACATAGGCCTATAGCTATATATAGTGTGTATGTACATGCACATATATACAGTACATTATACATACATACATACATACATAGCCTACATACATACATACATACATACATACATATAAAATATATACATATATAAGACAATTTGCAGTTAGTTAAGTGATGCGGACGGCGTTTTGGACGGCATTTCAAGTATATGTCGGCTCACTCTCAGATTGGTCAGATGTCGCAATGCACAAAACGGGGCCGCCACAAAGGATGGGGCCCTACGCACAGTGCGTGATCTGCGTGTAGGGAGGGGTGGCTCTGCATGCTCGTACAACAGCACAAAGTCATTCGAGACAATTTCTCTTTGTGGATAAATTACATTGACCTTGTGAATGACAACCATTGTATATACTGTATGGTTTAGTCAGTGAGAAGCCCATTTTGTACATGTGTGAAATTATTTGTGCAAAATGCATTTTCAAAGAGGAACATTTGAGTCTGTGGGTAAATAAGGCAGAATGCTTGCAGTCATTCTGGCAGCATCCTCCCTCTGAATAAGGCTGGCAATTCTAATGCGTGTGATTTAAGCACAAGGGGCTTTTGTTGTTTGTGTGGCAACTGGAGGGCTGCCAGTTATGGGCCTTCCCACTTTTGTGTTGATGCACACACACTGTTCATTAACTCATTTCTTGCATCTAGTGTTTAAACCTTAACCTCAACACCATCACCAGTTTTATATGACCCTCCAGAATTATTAGTAGCATTAGTGAGGTATAATGCTTTATTTTTTACTGTACACATTGGTTTGATATCAAATATAAATATGAGAGAAGAGACCAACAGAATTTACAAGCTAGAAGATAACATTACTTGCATTATGTAATGAATGACCACAATTGTGCAAAAAGTGTACATAAGTATAACAGACTTATGTACATTATACTGTATATAGACTTAAAAATACTGCAGTGAACAAGACTTTATTCAGTGGAAAATCCTCTGCTTGCAACAACTCTATCAAGCCTGTGAACCACTGACATCCCCAAACATTCTTCTTTGGAGATGCTTACCTGGGCTTCCACAGCAGACACTTTGAGTTGTTGTTGATTTTAGGAGGTTACTCCTGCCAGTCTCCTCTTAGGCAGGTGTGGAGATGAACTTGACTAGTGTAAAACCCTCCTCTTCTTTCTCCAGGTGGACTCTCTTGTTGTTTTGGTAGAATGTTGCTGCTCGATGAAGGAGAAAATGTTTCTGTAGACTTTTGAGTTAATTTTGCTGCTGCCATCATGTGTTGCGTAAATGAAGATTAATGAGCCTGTCCCAGAAGAAGTCATGCAAGCCCAAGCCCTGACATCAGTACCTCCTCTGATTTTCACGGATGATCTTCGATGTTTGAGATTATGAACAGATTTCTTTCTTGAAGCTTTAGCCTTTCCAACACTTTAGTTAAGATGGCCTTGAATGTGTTGTATAGTTTCAAGTCGTTGCAATCAGCATAAGACTGGATTTTATCCGCTTTCTGACCAAGGATTACATTCTGCATTTGGCCTAACTATACAGGTAAATGAACAGTTATTCAGACATGGCTGAAAGCAAAAATCTTGAAAGCAGACGTAGGATTATTGATTAGGTCTCTATGGAGGTGATTCTTTTGGATTGGATCATTGTTGTTTTCATGCAGTCTTGGTGCTTGTTAACCTTGCAATAGCCAGATTGATTTTGTGATTCACTCAAGGAGTTTCTCCCCAGTATCAATCTGGGACTGCTCCACGGTGATTTGCTCGGGAAAGGCGGACATGCTGTACAATACCTCGAGCTGATTGGACGATGCGGCATTGTGCACGTTTGTTGTGACCAATTATGGCCACGGATGAAAATGGCGTCTTTGTTATCGTCGAAAGTGGGCAAACAAAGCACAAACATATTTTCCAGCTAAAAAATGCACAATGCGCCTCTTGCAGTTCAACATTCAACAACGGTGAGTAATTCTGTGAGAACAGAATTAATTGCAGTGTCCATTCGTCAATGTTAGGTTTGTTTGTTTGACCCGGCGTTAGCGCTGGCTTGCTGGTTTCGTCACAGCTGCATATCACGCCCCAAACACAATGTGGCTCGGTGATTGGTCCGAACCGCTGATCGGTGGAAATCAACGGGCTCGGTACAAGATGTATTCTCCGGAGTTTGTGAACTCACAAATACCACAGGAATTCGTCTTGCAGAGCAAGGCTAGGTGCTTATGAGTGGTGGGTCTCAACACCTCTGAGGTTGCAGCATAGCCAGGGCAAGTCAAAACAGCTTTATCTATAACAGCACATTTCATACACAATGTAACTCTATGCGCCTCACATAATTAATTAAAAGAACCATGTTTATCAGCATTTACAATACATTTGAAAGCAAAGTAAATAGATACAAAAAAATAGCTTACTAAAGGTACTAAAAGAACCAACAGTGCAAGAAAATGATTTTGGAAAATGTATTTTCAAAATGTAAAATTGACCCAGAAGTGAATCATTTCAATGCAACATCATTGAACGAAAGCATTTTAAGCAGAAAGGCTCATTTTGTTGCAGCAAAACAAGACGACGAAAAAAAGGAACTTTTAATACCTTGAATAATGTGACATCTCTATTTTTAGACTTTTTTTCATCAAATTCATCTGGCGAGATAATTGGTGGCCAATTTTGGCCCATAGGCCGGATGTTGCGCCCCCTGCCCTAATGAAATACATCCACCTCTCCCAGGTTTAATTTCACTATCGCCGTAAACCTGCAGTGTACTATAGAAAGGAAAGTGAGGATATTTTGCTGCTCAATATTATAGTAGACCAGTCAGCCACAGCAAGGATCTGAGCGTAAACACTTCTATAGTTCAAAATTGTAATCAAAATAAATCCCAAACCATTTCCAACAACAATCTAATTTCATGGTGTGTTGTGTTTAGCCTCTCAAGATGTTTGACCTGTTATGGAAAAATTCAAATTTAATTTGGGGCTGAGCGATCCAAAACAGCACACATAGAGTCACAGAGTTAAGCCTTCAATAGATGGAAAATCACAGCTGGGGCACAGGAGTGTGATTTGTTGGGAAAGCCGTGTATGTTTAAAGGGCTTTATGCTGATCTCCGCTCAAACACAAACAGTGGTGAGACTCCTACTCTAACACAAATGTTAGTATATGTTTAATTACAGCACTGACTTCTATAGTTACACTCTACACTCACATTTAATGCAAATGTAACAAAAAAATATCTAGATATATTGTTTAGCATCTTTTTATCAGCTCATTTTAAAATTTTACAGCAATAACATTACACATTCTGAGTCCAAAAGCAGAGCTGGGAAGCACTGGCTGTTATTTCCCTTCTTGATGGTAGGTAAATGAAATAAGTGATTTAAAAAAAAGAAAAAAAGAAGAAGAAGTGTGACTAAAAAACAAAACAAAACGAAACTATGCCACAATCATTTGGCTGCTGTAGTGGTGACTACTGTCAGCTAGTGTTTTGCAACGTAATACTGTGACATCATTATTTGGTACTTATCATAAGAAATATATCATGAATCAGTATAATTCTTTATTACTGGACTGGTACATTAAATTACACTTGATTTACACAGTAGACTATACCAATCCCATTTGGCCCTTTTAAAGTTATAGTCACCTTGGAGTTCAATTGTTAGCCCTGTTGTGTTGTGCGTTGGTTGTATTCTATAAAAAATATGGTCAACCAACCTAATATAATGCCATTATGTCTGTTCACTGTTGCTTAATGTTGCACTCATGGCTGAAAGCTTTTTTTTTTTTTTTTTTTTTTTTTTTTTTTAATTCTCAAGACAAATTAGTCCTTGTAGTTGCTAACCATGTACCAGCAACATAAATACTCATCTGGGAGTGAAGATGTTTGTTTTTTTGCCAAAGAGTGCACCATGGGGTTGAGATTAGAAGCAAAACTGCAGAGTGCAGCAGTGAGAAGAATGCTGAAATCGTGGCAACTGGTGGTGGTGGCCAGAGCTGATGAGCGCAAAAGCAAAAAGCATATCTAACTAGATGGCTACCATTGTGAGATGCTTACACTGCTGACAGGTGGGGAGAGACGCGGTGCAAGCAGACACCAGGAACAGACACAAAGAGACAGCCAACAACCACAGGGAAAAGAATGGAATGGAATTATATGACACAGCACAACTGTGACAAAGGGACTCTGATTATCCATACGCTAAGGTGTTTATTTGTCTAAATCGTGTGCAGACACTTCAGTGGATCTTCAATAAATGATGGCCCATGCTATCAAGAGTACTGATGAGTCACCATATTGCCCTTCTACACATGTGGATCCAGTCTCAACATCCAGTGCTTCAGAGCAGCCTGTAGTTATCACTGTAATACAGCCTGCCAGAAAGGACTGTGTTCAGACCCTGACATTAACTCCCCCACTAACAAATAAACTACTGTTGTTTCTCATCCACCTGGTACGTCAATGAACAAGCAAAATAAAACCCAGAGGAAAGCAGTAGAATGAGTTGTCTTACATGGCTTTTGCCAATGGCGTTGCACTACCATCCCAATGTAATTAGAGCGGGTGGTCGACTGAAGATGGTCTCTTCTGTCTTTACCCAGCCACACTGTGCCACTGGCTTCAAAAGCTCTCCCAAGGAAATGAAGACATTTCATGTGCTACTTCTGGAGAGTATTTTTCTTACTGTATCCACTGAAGTAGCGGCTGAATTTTTCTACACATGAAGAAAAATGACCCCAAAAAAAGTGAATATATTTATTTATCGCAATTAAAATGATCTATTTATATCATGTTAAGTTAGAAATGTTAGCTGACTTGAGCACAGGAGTACGATCATTAAGGCAGATCATCAGGAACTACAAAAACAAACACGCCTGCCCACCTGCTCTGGATTGAGGATGCATGTATTACTTACAATAACTGTCTCGGATGAGACATGATGCAGCTGAACAAGCAGCAGTAATCAGCTTCTTATCAAGGTGAGTGAATAATTTCAACAGTCCTGTCAGGAACTCTTGTGTTATTTACCGTTGATCATTTAGCCGTGACAGTGTTGGCAGATACAACACAGAAAGGAAGGAAGCCATATCAATGGCTCAATGCACCAGTCATGATCAGAATTGATCAGTAGACAAGATGACAGGACCTCATTGTGCCAGCACTGCATGATAGGTTTTGCATAACATATGCAGAGGCAACTTTTATCAGACTCCTTTGAATGTGTATAGCAAACAGACAAATGCGTACCTGGCTTCAAAAAAGAAAAAAAATGCAATAACCGAGCTGCCTGTCTATTTAAAATACCATGAAATGCTGCAATATTACTAGATAACAGCAAATATTAATTTGCTTATTGCAGAAATCACCCCAATCATTATGTCAGGCAACATAAACATGCAGAAAAATGCAGGTTTACTATGAACTTGGCACCAACAGCTGTTATGGTTATGATCCCAAAGACGTTATATTTAACTACACGACACTAGCATATTATGAAGCTGTTGTTGTCAGAATTTCAATTGAGTTGTGTCATTGTAAAACCAAAAGTGACAATTGGTTGATGGAATAAATATTAACGGGCATATATTATTCATAAACAGTTGGCTGACATATATTTATGGTTCGGCATTCACAAATTCACCTGTTTGGATTTTTTTTAATAAAAAAAAAAATGGAAATACTGTCCACAGTATGTATGGTATTGTCCATACAAATGGCAAAAAACAAAACAAAAACATTGTTTATCCAAATAGATGGTCTAGTAAAGCAATACAAATTGAAGCTATGTGCTTTCATGTAGATCTTTCATTTGATTATTTTATGTACAGGTTTGAAAGTCATTCATTTCCCAATTATTTCTTAGCCTTTCCGTACATTTACTTGTCTTAATATTGATTCCCATTTGATGTCATACATTTTAATGAGTGGGTTGGATGAAGAGATAGTGATAGAAGTGTGGAGCTGCCAATGTTGAGTCATATTTTTGAATATACTCACAAATACATTAACATGCTCACAAATACCTTCAAACATACTTATAGGCTAAATGCTACAAACAGCACATTTTCCCATAATGCCACGGGGTATTATTTTTGCGTGCACAAATCATCATTATGAGAAAAAAAACTCTGAACCTAAATCATGCACTGCATGCATTATAATACAAATAAACAATTATTTTTACTTAATTTCATAAAATGTGGGCCAAATGCTTAAAAAATTATTATTATTATTATTATTTTTTATTTTTTTTTATACCTGTGAATGAGCATGCCCTGTGTCATTATAGAAAAAAAAAATGCTATGGTCGTAGCATTTACCCTACAAGCACGTTCAAACAGTTTCAATGTGTTTGTGAGTACGTTCACTCGCAAATACGTTCAAACATACTCACCAGTCCAAAATGTTTACTCCACATTGGCAGTTCCACTCTTCCTTACTGTTTGATTTTCAATGTAAGTTTACCGGCTAATGTAATTTACAACTCAAGCATTTATTTTTAGTGGTTTGATGGGGGGGAAAAACAATTCATTGGTCAACAGTTGTGGTGATTTTGCTGATGTTGGAAGTTACACAACATTGGCTGTAATAGACAAAAAGATCCTCAATTAGTTAGGAGAAGACTCTCATTAGGAAACCATTACAGTAACACGTCCCTGCGAATCCCTGTGGTGCACTCTCAGATAATAAAATGCAAGAATCATTGTAAAATGCAAAACCTCCACACCTGTGTTTCCCGCTCAAGACAGCTCAACCAGCTGCAGCTCCTTAAAGACAGGAGGTACAGTCATATAACAGTGTTAGTACCCTGTCAAGGATAGGTGTGAATATTACTGTGAATGTGTATCTGTGTGTTCCGTGCCATATGATTGACTGGTGACCAACCAAGGGTACAGCTGCCTAGCTGTTTTCTCAATTTTTTAAATCCATTAGAGAAATAAAATGATGTAACTCTACTTGGTGGAAGCTTCATTGACAGCAATTGCTCCCTCAAAACTGTTTGAAAGTTTAAAATTAGATTAGATCCACTTCAGACATTTTCTGGCCTCTCCAGATTCTGTTCAGCTTCATTTTGGTCACAGTTGTGGAAGTGTCCAAGTTGTCCCCAAGCCACTTACTTGGGGTCATACATTTTATTTGCACACATTGAGCTCCTTCATGGAGACCGCACGCCTATCCAGCGCTAAATTTAAAGAGAATGAGAGGATCCACTTCCATTGATCGGGAAGCAGGTCGACCGTGTTCACGCCCACAACGGCATAAAGGCGTTTCTAACTGTGCACAACTGCGAAAAGACGAAAAGAAAGAATAATCCACCCATAGACGAACTTTGCTCTACAGTAAACTTTTGCTTGGCACGAAAATAGGGCCCATAAAAAGAAATAATAATCCACCTTTATCATAGCGAGGTTATCCAGAAACATGTGCTGATCATGTTGATGACAAGTGATGACATGAACATCTGATCTTGTACTCGCCTTTATTTCTTTATGAATTATCATTTTACTTTATATTATGTAACTTCAATATGTTTAAGTAATTCAGATGTGATGTGTTTTCTGCTATTTATGATATTTATAGTTGGAAATCAATTTACACAACAGCTATTGTAAGTGATTTGAAAAATAATATTTACAAATAATAACAATGTTAGTAACACAATAAATAATAATCGTTTTAAAAATCCATCTTCAAAACTCTTCATAGTTGTACCTATTTATCAATGAGGCCCTCTGCATTATGCAGACGGAGAACAAAGTTGAAAAGAGATGCGTATCATTGTTTAGGTTCCACAAGATGAGCACAAGGTCAGAGCACACTGTTCATGCAGCAGAAGTTTCTTTCAGCCGCTCGGGTAGTCTGAGGTGTTTTCTTTCCTGGCTTGAATATCTGGAAGTAAAGAGAATAGGTGACCTTTTTCAATGCATGGTCTGGAAAATAATGGGTAATTCAAATACGCCCAAGCACCCGACATTTAAAAATAAGCCGTTTGTCCCCTCCACCCCTAAATAAAGGGGGGAAAATGACACCAAGATGGGATTGGATCCTTGAAGCAGAAGAAATAAGACGAAGAGCATATGTTATTTAATAAATGTTAATTAATTGGTAAGTCCTGTTTCCACTTTCCAGGTTAGATAACAACACCTTCGTTGAATATCTAAGAATTGGTAAATGTTCACCAAATTCCAAACGTTTCACCCACGTCAATTATCCGAGATTTATAAATGCATTGAAGCAAACAATTTATATATATATATATATATATATATATATATATATATATATATATATATATATATAAAAGAAAATCCTAAATCCATAAACTGTCACACTTATAATCCTCTAATAAATGAAGTAGCATACTAATTATTCAGGCGTCAACTTAGTGGATTTAGGCTACTAGAGTGCAAAGCAAACTTTGAAGAGAGTGCGATGCCTGATTGGTATTCAGGGTCTACAGCAAGTGTGATGCCAATTATCCACTGGGTCATTACTGCTCTTGTGAGAGGGCTTAAAGGCAAAAGGCCGAGATTTTCATCAGCAGTTGCAGCGACTCTTTTGCTCGTTTGGCACGGAAGAATTGAATCAAATACTTTTGTTGGGTTAAAGCGGAGGATTCACTGAAATTCAACGTAATTATTACAAAGCAAATAATGTGATTTCATTCCTGTCTGGGATTTTTTTTTAAACTATATTACATCTCTTGCACTGACTTTCAATCATAAAGATATAATAATATGTTCTAATAGCAACAATAAATATATTTATACTAAACATGCTTAGGTTGCATGCTATCAATTACAAAGTTGGGCCACCAGCTGTTAGCATTTTCTACCACTGTCTCCAAAGACCTTTATCGTGAAAATGCATTAATTACTGCTTTGACCTTTTGCTTTTATGAGCATGAAAGCGAAACATGTTTGTTTTCGTGTATTATTCATGCATCCAATTCAACAGCATGAGAACGTCGATAAATCAGTGTGAGAATCAAATGAAGGTGAGCAGTGTGATTGACTGTATTCGTGTATGGGGAATTTCAAGACCTCGGGTTTGGACGCTTCCCTTAGGCTCTGTCTACAGTGTGAGGTTGTAGGAGGTGCACCTCAGCTCCTAGAACATATATTAGCATACTACATTATTCATCACCTGTCAGGAGCTTGACTGGCAGCAACATTAGCTGCAGCCAGTTCAGCCCACTAAATAGGAAGATAACAAACCTGAGAGACACTGTATATTTGGCGTGAGAAGCTCCTGGGACCGTCAGGTCATGTGCAGATAATCTCGTTTGAAAGCTGTAGTGATAAAGACTGCTGAGCCCATTTTCACGTATTCTGTGTGCGATGAATACATATAACTTAAAACAGCACTGTTAAACTGTAGCTGCTGACTAACCACAGAAATAACACTGGTCTGCTTTAAAAACAAATTTTGGGTAAACAATGTAGCCAACAACTTTTTCTAGGGCACTTTCAGATGTAGAATGCAAATATCCTATATTCGTTTTTCTCCCTGTTTTTTTGTAATTTGACATTAAAAAGTGCAAGAACTGCTAATTTATATACATTTCAATTTCAAAACAGGCATTAAACCAGGCTTGACATGATCCAGATTTTTCAGCCAGTCAGCGATCAACGGGTTTGAAAAAAAAACCAAACAAAAAAAAAAAAACCCAATAACCAATCACTGATTTGATCAGAAGATATATCTTTTTTTTTTTTTAAGTTTTATACACTGCGATTGACTGGCAACCAGTCCAGTCCAGACCACAACCGCCTACTGCCCAGAGTCAGCTGAGATAGGCGCCAGCACCCCCCGCACCCCTTGTGAGAAATAAGCGGTCAAGAAAATGGATGGATGGAAGTTTTATACAAGGAGAAAAACAATCTAAAAAAAAAACACCAATAAAAATAAAATATAACGTGTAAAATCTTATTTCGCAGAGCCGATCAATGATGTCATTGATCATCGCGCAAATTAAGACATTACAGCCAATCACCGATTTTGCAGACAATGCTAAATATCGTCCAATCCTTATTCTGCCGATCAGATTGGTGTAGAGGATAAATTTACCATTAGCTGGTCCTTGAAAACTCCTATAAAACGCTCACCTGTTTCAAAGCCATTTGATGCGAGGAGTGTTCAAAACAACAGCAAAGAAATCCTTGCAGCAAAGCTGAGCTGAAATCTCCTCTTAGATACAGTATGTTCTATGAATCCCCTTTGACCCTCAAAAGTCATCAACAAAAGGAAATGGCACTTTTAACACACACATACACGTGGTGTCTCCAAAGCCATAAAGACGCTCTCCATCACAACTTTCCATCCTTTCGCCTGCACATTATAATGAGCGAGACTCAAAACTGACTGTGAAAGCTCACTTCAGGTGCTTCTTGACTGCAAAAGAACACTGATGAATACACAGGCAAAGGCTTTCATGTGTGAGAATTTGAGTGGTTCATTGTGTTATTCACTCTACGATCATGCATCACCTTGGTTTGAAATGAAACGAGGTGCTGCTGTGAGATCCAAGCTGGCTGCTCAGTCCAAGTATTGTGGGAAAACGCGCCTCAAGATGGCAGTGTTCACCATGTCAGCCCACTGCAGTCAGTCTTTGGTCGAAAACGTGATTGCGTTCTACAGACAGCTGTGCATGATTTTCAGGGTTATATTACTGCTGCACTGGAATTGAGTCATGATTAGGAAATGAATGACGACGATGAGAATGATGTTGTGATCATTTTGTTGTTGTCTGCGTTTACCTTTGTTGTGACGTGTAATTTTAGGGCTCCTCAATTCTCATCCGTCTAAAATGAAACTTATCAATTGCATTTGTAATCTCTTCCTCAACTTAATAACAAAAAACATAAGCTATATCCTACAAAGAACACGCCCCTCCACGCATCCGCACAACTGTCCGACTTTGATGAGTGGAATAACTGTCAAGGTTATTATTTGGAGACATTGCTGATGAGTGCCTGCAGGCTGCCAAGTGCAGAGGACACAACGCAAATATGCAGCCCGTGTAAACATGCTTAGACAACAGCGTCCCCTTCTTGACTTTAATTAATAGTGACTCCGTTGCAGTTTTAAAGTCATAGTCATGGATAACGATTTGCATAGCACGTTTTTTGGAAAGTGATTCAGACTGATGCATTTTTGCACATCCATCCCAATTAGAGTTTCTTACCCTACGACAGCCTAACAGGTTGACTTTTCCTTTGATTTTGATGCACCTTGTGTAAATCACTAGCATACCTCACCATATCTTAATTTTAGAAATAATATCCTCAACAGCTCCTTTATCGTCATAATCGTCACCCCACTCTCTCTTTTTTTTGGGGGTGGTTATGGTGAAATGTCTCCGCAGCCTGCAGCATCTTCGCGGAGCATCCCATCGCGCACAGCCCTCGGATTGGCAATAAGTGACGTTTCGGCGGGCCAATCTTGTTCGCATTCCGCTTCCCGACGCGGCTGAACGAGAGCCGGCTTGACCAATGGAGGTGGTTCGGCGGGGTGAGTGGGCGTCCGTGTATACTTCACCGCCCCTCCCGTGGCTGGGTGGAAGAGAGAGAGCAAGAGAGTTTGAAGCAAGATATCCAGCCCGGTGAGTGAGAGCGCAAGGATGAGTGGCGCGTAAACGTTGCGCATTGGTGTGACATTGAACGCCTCTTGTTTGAATTTTGCAGCAACAAGGAGGACAAAATCGGACATTGTACACCTCTTTTTTGGGCCTTCGTTATACCTCTTCAAAGCCATGAGCTTCATGCCAGGGTTGAGTGACAATGAAGCCCCATGGACTTGAAACATGAGGGAATAAGAGTGGTCGTCTTGCGTTCGTCTCGCCGGCGCCTCGCACGTTTGCAGCTCCTAAGTGCATTTTTTTTTTTTCACGGGACGTCAACAGGGAGCTGAGCATTGATTTTGGGAGACGTTTTAATGGAAGACACCGCAAACCACTGACCACCTGGCTGCTGGAAGATGAGACGCTGATCGCCGCAAGAGCCGCAGGTCACACGCTTAAATCCTTACCATTAGTGAAGTTAAATTGGGGTAGAAATAACTGAGGGACATATATTGTTTGTGCAACTCAATTTTCATTTATTTATTTATTTATTTATTTATATTGTTACTATTGGCTTGTTTTCCCGGACCTAATTGCCAATGCCGACATAAGAGGAGATCATGCGAGGACTATATTCCAAATTTTCTCTAGTGATATTGCTTATTTTGGTTATGTAAACTTGATGAATGCACTTCAGATTCCCAATGAGCATTCAACATCTTTAATGATGTGTTTGTGGGCAATCAGGAGCCAATTTAAGCTCTTTAATTTGGGCTATTTGTGTTTAATTAAAACTATAAGAAGAGCAGGCAATGTTCAACCAATGTTTTAAAAAAAGTCGCAACTTTTTTTTTTTTTTGTAATGGTGTCGAAATGGAGAAGCACGCATGCACAAATGGCCACTAAATGGTTGATGCAGTGTGTTATTATGTTGATTTTATCTAAATTGTTCTGTCAAACGTTTTGGCAATAAATAAATAAATAAATAAGTAAATAAATAAATAATCCAAACATTATTCATGAAGGTGTTTAGAATATTTTTTTTTTAGATGTGTTTATTTTTTCAATTTGTTGATGTGAAGTCTAAGTGGGGTTTACAAAGTGTTCTAAAACTTCAACAAAGTCATTATAATGTGTACAGCACACTATAATAGCATTTAAAATCTTGTAATAACTGTTGAATCATGTGTGTAAGTTCTTAAAAAACAAACATTGATGAGCGTAATATCCTCATTGAAAAGGTGGAGCAAATTAAGATGAGACCCATTGTTTTTATGTATGTAAGTTAAATGGTTGGGGTAGTGTGTGTGTGTGTGTCATTTTGATGTGATCACTTTGCCTTTTAAAGTATTGACTGAAAGCATTCTCCGTGTATTTTTAGGGTTTGGATGATTCCTTTCACCAGTGAGAAGTCTACTACTGCAGTTTCTTAGAAAGAAACATTTGCCTCACTTCGTCTGTCATGGATCTAAAAGACTATTACCTGTTGGGTGCTTTGCTTGCCTGCATATGGTTAGATCCTTCAATAGCTCAAGAACTCATCTACCCCATCAGGGAGGAGCTGCAAGAAAATGTCCTCATTGGAAATATACCAAGGGACCTTAACATCTCCCATACGAATGCTGCCACAGGAGCAAGTGCTAATCTTGTGTACCGATTGGTCTCCAAAGCAGGCGATAACCCTCTGGTCCGCGTTCTGAGCAGCACTGGTGAAATATTCACCACATCAAACCGAATAGATAGGGAGAAGCTCTGCCCCGGTCCCTCCTTTGAGGACAGCGAATGCTCCTTTGAAATTGAAGTGGTCATCCTGCCTAATGATTATTTCAGGCTGATTAAAATCAAAATAATCGTCAGAGACACAAATGATAATGCACCCATGTTTCCATCCCCTGTGATCAACATCTCCATCCCAGAGAACACGCTCATTAACAGTCGCTTTGCTATTCCTTCGGCCACTGACCCAGACACTGGTCCAAACAGTGTGCACAAATATGAGCTGATCAATGGGCAAAGTGCCTTTGGCTTAGACATAGTGGAAACGCCTGAGGGGGAGAAGTGGCCGCAGCTCATCGTGCAGCAGAATCTGGACAGAGAGCAGAAGGATACGTACGTGATGAAGATTAAAGTGGAGGATGGTGGCAGCCCGCAGAAATCCAGCACTGCCATTCTGCAAGTTACTGTGACAGATGTCAACGATAACAGACCTGTCTTTAAGGAGAGTCAGGTAGAGGTGCATATTCCCGAGAATTCTCCTATTGGCACTTCTGTTGTGCAGCTTCAGGCCACAGATGCAGATGTAGGGCCCAATGCGGAGATTCGATATGTATTTGGGACTCAGGTGTCACCAGCTACAAAGAGGCTGTTTGCACTCAATACGACAACTGGCTTAATCACTGTGCAGAGGCCTCTGGACAGGGAAGAAACTGCAATACATAAGCTCTCTGTTGTGGCTAGTGACGGCAGCCCAAGCCCCGCCAGAGCTGTAATTTCAATAAATGTGACTGATGTTAATGACAATCCCCCTAATATAGACTTGAGATATATAATCAGTCCCATTAATGGCACTGTTTTCCTCTCCGAGAAGGATCCCATCAATACCAAGATAGCCCTCATCACAGTTTCAGACAAAGACACTGACATCAACGGCAAGGTCATTTGTTTCATCGAGAAGGATGTGCCCTTCCATCTCAAAGCTGTGTATGACAACCAGTATCTGTTGGAGACATCTGCCCTGCTCGACTACGAAGGCACCAAGGAATATAACTTCAAAATTGTGGCTTCTGATTCTGGAAAACCAAGCTTAAATCAGACCGCCTTGGTGAGAGTGAGGCTGGAGGATGAAAATGACAACCCACCCATTTTCACTCAACCTGTCATCGAGCTGGCTGTCATGGAGAACAATAAGCGGGACCTTTTCCTCACCACTCTCAGTGCCACGGATGAGGACAGTGGGAAAAACGCAGAGATTGTTTATCAGCTCGGACCAAATGCATCGTTCTTTGATCTTGATCGCAAAACCGGCGTTCTGACTGCATCCAGAGTTTTTGACCGTGAGGATCAGGACAAGTTCCTGTTCACGATAACGGCAAGAGATAATGGCACCCCTCCGCTGCAGACGCAAGCAGCTGTCATTGTAACAGTACTGGATGAAAATGACAACAACCCCAAATTTACACATAATCACTTTCAGTTTTTTGTTTCTGAGAATCTTCCCAAATATAGCACAGTTGGGGTGATAACTGTGACAGATTCTGACGCTGGAGAAAATGCTGCAGTTTCGCTTTCCATTCTGAACGATAACGAAAACTTCATCTTGGATCCTTTCTCTGGCGTTATCAAGTCCAACGTGTCATTTGACAGGGAGCAGCAGAGTTCTTACACTTTTGATGTCAGGGCTGTGGACAGCGGTAGGCCTCCCTGCTCCTCAGCTGCCAAGGTGACCATCAATGTCATTGATGTGAACGACAACACACCCATTGTCATCTATCCCCCATCTAACACATCTTTTAAACTGGTCCCACTGTCCTCCATCCCTGGATCTGTGGTCGCCGAGGTGTTTGCAGTAGATGGCGATACAGGGATGAACGCTGAATTGAAATACACCATTGTGCATGGCAACAACAAGGGTCTGTTCAGGATTGACCCAGTCACTGGGAATATCACTCTAGAGGAGAAGCCAGCAGTGAGCGATATAGGATTACACAGATTAGTGGTCAACATCAGTGATTTAGGATATCCAAAATCCCTCCATACTCTGGTGCTGGTATTCCTTTATGTCAATGATACTGTGGGTAACTACAGTCTAATCAATGATCTCATCAGGCGTAGGATGGAAACCCCGATTGAACGCAACATCAGCGAAAGCAGTGAAACTTATCAAAGTGGGGACTATTTAACAATAATGATAGCCTTTGTGACTGGCGCCTTAGTCGTGATTATTGTTATCTTTGTGACTGTCCTGCTCCGCTGCCGGCACACTTCCAGGTTCAAAGCTGCACAGAGGAAAAAACAGGGGACGGAGTGGATGTCACCAAACACAGAGAACAAGCAAAATAAGAAGAAAAAGCGCAAGAAAAGGAAATCTCCAAAGAGCTCCTTGCTTAACTTTGTTACCATTGAGGGAAACAAACCTGATGATCCTGCCCACGAGCCCATCAACGGAACCATCAGTCTGCCTACCGAACTGGAAGAGCAAGGGATAGGACGCTTTGATTGGAATGCCACACCTACCACCACCTTCAAACCAAGCAGCCCTGACCTGGCCCGACACTACAAATCTGCCTCGCCGCAATCAGCATTCCACCTCAAGGCTGACACGCCAGTCTCGGTAAAGAAGCATCACGTGATTCAGGAGCTCCCACTGGATAACACGTTTGTTGGGGGCTGTGACACCCTTTCCAAGAGGTCCTCCACAAGCTCAGACCACTTCAGTGCCTCAGAGTGCAGCTCCCAAGGAGGGTTCAAGACCAAGGCACCCATGCACACCAGACAGCAGGTAAAAGAGCACTTTTACTGGTCTATAAGTACTGCCTATAACTGCCCTGTTCCACAGTGCTAAAGTGCCAGTTAAAATTTGAGTCTCACACTTAGCTTACTGATGCAACAACAAAGTAAAGGAAGCACACAGATTTTGCAAACGATCAAACTTAAAGATAAAAACAACAACTAACCATCCACCAATTACGGATTTGATGTCACATACATAAATTGGTGGTTCAATCCAAGACTCATGGTTGTGTCATGAAAGTTTGTATTAGTTTCAACTATCAAGATGAAAATGGATGAGTGGCTGCCTTATTTTATGTATTCTGCACCCAGGATAGATCACTGGTTAAAAAACTGTACATTTATCGATTGTGAACCACTGTCCTTTGTGAAAGAAACATTTTTTTCTCGCCTATCTACTCAAACCTGACAACACAACTTTTAATTAAAAAGGTAGAAGACGTTTCACCTCTCATAAAACTCTAGAGCGCATTCATGTTTTTTTTGTTTTTGTTTTTGTTTTGTTTTCTTCAGTGTTCTGGTGTGTACTGTGATATCACACAAGGCTGTGCAACCTTTTTAATACCTGTATGCAATAACAGCAAGTAACAATTAGTCCTCCATAGTGTCAAATGTCTGAATGTCACAGACAGCTTTGCCACATCATCAAAGCCTGAATGAAATTCTTCCTCTCAATGCACACTAACAAACTGAGTGAGGCTTGTCTGGGACTTGATACACATCCAATTCAAAAAGGATTAGCCAATAATGAGCCTCAAATTTAAACATAATCCATGCTGCTTTTTTTCTATCAAAGCCTTATTAATTTTTCTGCTAATAAAGCCTCACTACACAACAAACAGTAATAATCTAATATAACACACATGGACAAATACAGGGAGCAGCAGAGGTGGGGGATGAGAGAGAGGACAAGTGAGAGAGTTGTTCTTGGCTCAGGCTTGACTGGTGGTGGTACTGAACCTGTAGGTGGCAGCGTTGAGCTGCATGGCAGTTCCTGGCACTCCGCCAGCCTGCAGTGGTCCATGCAAGACAAAAAAGAAAGGAGTGAAATCTATGTTGGCGTTCTTAGTGAAATACTCTCTTCTAATGATGCTGAGCCTGCACGGGGAAGATTGATAACGGCAGGTAGAGATGAGAGTGATAAGGTCTAGCCAGGAGAGGAAGAGGAATTACTGGGTTGATGCTGTGCGAGGCTCGATGCCGATGTGAACCTCCGGGTCACTGCATTTGGACTGGTATTTAATGCCTTTTTTTTGCGTGAGAGATAGCAGTCAAAAACGGCATGTTTGCCATCGTTTCCCCGACGCTAGTTAGTGTGAGTGAGTGGCTGGTGGCGGGAGGTGTGGGGGATATGAGACAAGGTGATGACATGGGTGGCTGTGGGCTGTGACAACCAGGATAGCACCTGAGATATGACACTATATAGTAAGCACATCTTCATTGATTCTTGTAGTCATCCTGTGCTATCTGAAAGACTTAGTGGGATCAATAATTGTGACACATGACCAAAAAGGAGTACAAAAATACTATGTACTGTATTTTATGTTGTGCCATTTATAGTGCAAATAATGCAGGCACTTCAGCGCATCTTTTCTCCAATAATCTCGGCTATTTTGTTGTATAAATCTTTTTCTCATCTTCAGATTGTGCCTGATTCTTCTTGACTAGTCTTTTCTCTTGTCTGTTCATTTTGACTTGACCTTAATTTTGTAGTATCACATGGAGTGGTTGGTCAAAAATATTCTGATTGTTATTCCGTTTGTGGAATAGGAATTAAGCAGCAAAATCCATCCGTTTGTAGCCATCTTTGCCACTTGCTGTCGACTGAAAATGACATCACAATTGCTCAGGGCTCAGGTAACGACCAGACATGGCTCATCTGTTTTCTGAAGCTGAGCTGTGATTGATCTTTACCCAAGCCCGGAGCAACTCTGATGTCATTTTCAGTCGACAACAAGTGATCACGCCCTTCGATGGATAAATACGGGTGGATTTTGCTGCTTAACTCATATTCTACAAACGTAATATTGGAATGCTTTAATATTTTTTGGGGGTGAACTAATGACTTCCCTTTCAAGCTATTCTGATTAAGGGAACAATAATTATTAATTGTTGCTCTCCTAGTTTCTAATACCAATCATTGGAGATTGTCACCTTCAAAACAGCTGTTTGTTTTACCGTCATATCAATTTCATGTTCTCTCACTGAGGTATTCATATTTGAGGTTAAATGGCAGCTATTGATTGTGGTAAAATGTTTAGACAGCCCTGGGAGGGGTAAATTTTCAGTGCCCTTCTTGAAACCTAATGTTTATGGAGTTTCTTTTTTTGCAAAGTACAATCATGTGAATGCTTGACCTATGTTATTAATACATTCTCAGACACAAGCAGCCATTTCACAATATAAACCGCAAATGTGGCAAAAAGCGTGATTGGGGAATGTAGTCTTTACATTGTTTCCTCATGAGTAACTAACATCATCAATCACCTCCTTTTGTTTGATGTTGACGTGAAATAAGCAACTAAGCGAACAAGGATGTTTAAAGCAAAGACATGGCTAAAGCTTAGGGGAATAGCTTTTCAATTGATTTTTTTTCCTCCTGGATTGAATAGCCATTCTGTTTCGTCTCTCAGGAGTCACTTCTATGCAGCATCAGCATCAATCAATAAATAAGAAAATTGAAAGCAAATTGATTAACAAGTAGACGGAGAGAGGAGAAAGGTCGCAGCAAAGCATGAAAAATCCACTGCTGGTATTGCCCTCTTCTTTAACAGATAACATTAGGAAAACGAAATAGGAGACATTTTAAGTGGCATCGTCATTCCATGTGGCATTTGAGAGACCCCCAGCCTGCTGATAGCAGTAGGCGCAATCCTTGACTTGTCTGTCTTTTTTTTTTTTCACTTATTATTTATCCTCCAGGGACCGACATAAGCGGAAACAACAGTGAGTAAAAAAGCATAAAAACGCTGTCCTACTTTCACACGGCAACACAAGCTTCTAAGAAAACAAGCGTAATATTGCTGCTGTTTCAGCATCATTCACTTCCTTTCACTATTGTGCATTTCACTGAGTGGTACCTGTACAACATACTGACAAGAACATGGAATCTAATCTCATCCAAAGGCGAGACACATGTATGGTTCACGAGCGTAACGCATGACCAGTTGCTATGCGTCAACCACACACTATATATTCGATCGCAGAGCTCATGTTGAGGACACATTAATATGATTTCACCCAGTGTACCGAGCTTATAAGTAGTCAGTGAGATGGTGCATTAGGCATCGTGCGAAACTGATTACAATGCTTGCTTTAATTAGTCAATGTTAATGCAGGCATTTGCCGGGACAAAATCAGTGCCAGATACAAGAGTGCAGATTTTACAATTTTACAACAGTCTTCACCTTTAGATAATTTCCATGGTGGATGTGAAAATAGGCTGTTTATAATGTGAGAGGCCTGTGCCTGTGAGATGGGTCCATTTTTCACCACTCACTTTGTTATGGTAATGTGACAATAGTCTGTATGTGGGTGCACAATTACCAACCAGCCTTATACTGTATGTGACCACATTGCACCAACTAACGATTTATTTGCTGCGGGTGATTTTTCCTTCCTTTATTTATTTATTTATTTATTTATTTTATTTTTTTTTAAATATGATGCACTTAAAAGCATGGACCGACAGTTCAGTTTTCACATACTGTTCACTTTGATGTGCAAATCATACCGCAGCAAAAGGGATATTTTATAGTAACTTCCTTTGGAGCAGTTCCAGTCGGAACTTGTACTGTATTGTATCTGATGTTGAGCGATGTATTCCCAGAGTAATTAGCGGTAGTATTAGTTGACTGGAAATAAGCGGCCTGTATAACAATCATGTACTCCAAGGGGCCTATTCACTAAAGGTTTGTGTCGCCTTTGCACCGCGCGAACCGGCAAAAATGGAGCAAACTGGGAGCGCCTAATTCACTAAACACGTGCAGATGGGGAAATCCGTACTAAGTGTGCGGCCAAACAGAACGTGCCACTGTGCGCCGGTGTTATTTGCGTGTATGTAAATTAGGTAATTTGCATACATTTGACGCAAAATATGCCCACCCCAATACAAATGAGACTCATTGATATTCAGCGTCGAATTCACTAACGCCAGCGCAAACAGTCACACCGCGTTTGCGTGACGCAAATAACGTTTTTGGAAAGCATGTATTAACCTGACGCAACCTCGATCTCCGGAATCATGACGGCAGTGCATGCCATTTGCCGCACAACATGCGCGGCTGATCACGCAGAGAGGAGAGAAAGACAGAGAGAGAGAGAGGGGGGGGGGGGGGGATATTTCCGTGTTAGTTTAGGACACATAACGTAACCATTTTACGATCATTTTTACGTGCCAGATGCATATTGTACGACCACGCCAATCTCTGAAAATCTATTTTTAAAAAACGATCGCACCAAAAATTTGTACTTTATGAATGACTGACGCCGTTGTTGTCCTCGCTGCTCTGTACAGCTTAATGGCGCTATAAACGCTTACTCTCGGTCCAACCTCTCTTTCTGATAATGTCATCTTTCTCGCAACTGTTACTATAACAACCATGTTCTTGGTGCAAATTCATTGCCATGTGTGGTAAATCAGGTGCAAATTTGCTCCAGACTGTCAGTTTTGTGGGCGTGTTTGCACCGGTATATGATTAGAGCAATATCCTTAGTGAATAGGTGGGTAACTAGGCGCAGACTGCGGGTGCAGTTGTAGTGCAATATTTCGCGCGATCACCGGACGCAGCGCATTCTCTTGAATATGCCACAAGTGTTTAGGGATGGCAGTAACAGAAAAATGTGCAGGAATTTTTTTTTTATAAAATAGTAGCCTTGTCTTTTTGTTTAATGAGGGGTGTTTTAACCGGAAGTGTCCAAACTTTTTCATTTGAGGGCCGCATACAGAAAAACAGAAGAACTTTAGGTTCCCTTTGGAATGCTTTACCTTTTACAGTGTTTATTAAAATGCTGAAACCAATCTTCCAACCAATGTCAAATTGTTTATAAATTGTAGTTATTTAAAACAACAACAACTATATCATTATGTTAACAAGTGATGAGCAAATTTTGAGGTGGTCAGTAGCCCTGTGTACCATTAGCAAATGTATGCCCCTGTATTATGTTGCTCTCTAAAATGAGATCAAAACAAGATAAGTGTGTTGTAAGTCGACTATTTTTTTTAGGATCATTAACTGAACCTTGACAAGGAGCAGAACGTGGAGGAAAACATGTTTTCTTATTAGCTTTATTCCCCTAATGAACAGGAATTTTGCTCATATCTTTTGTTTTTTAGTAATTAGTTGTCTGTTTCTTTGAGTCGTTAGCGTAGCAACCTCACAACTTTTGACACGCGTACTTTTCACACCACCCCATCCCTTTAAAAACAAAAAAAAAACAAAAAAGAAAGAAAATTGCGATGTGGGCCGTTCTAAATGTTTTTTGGTCTTAAGCAAACAAGAGTTTGTACAGACCATAAGTAGCCTTGCCTTTTTGTCAAATCAACGGACAGGACAGCCTATGCAAAAAAAGAGTTATTACCGGCCGTCGTAATTAAGGAACCTCCGAGGGGGTCGTGCTTCTTGTGCAGGTTCATTTGACATATTAATAAAGAGGATTAGTGGTACGTATGAGGGTTGATGGAAGAAGGCAAGTTTGGGAAGATTAATGGACTATGACAACGTTGCACCTAAGGGGGATGTTGCACTGTCTTCTTGGGTTTACTGACAAGGATGTTGGCAGTGTGACTGACGAAGTGGGAGAGAAACCAGCCATGGTTGTTGATGACCATCATTCAGCATGTCCTTGTACTCTACATGCAAAAAGTACTTCTATCTATGTGGTAGATGACAAAACTGATTCTTTTGTCCGATGTCCAAACTGTGAGGCAAAAGAAACAAGGGTTTCATTGATGCTAACAAACTAACCCACTATATCACGAAGCAAATACTATTTCACGATGAAAAACTATGAAGATATTTCAAATGGAAAATGTGACTCTTCCATATTTCAACACAGCACAACCCAAAAATTAATAATAAAAAAACTAATAATAAATTGAAAATCTTTCATGGGGGGGGCTTGTTCCTATTCCTCAAGTAATAGTCATGTCTTATACGTATACATGTTTAAATGGAATGACTTGTGGCCTATACTAAGCTATTGGATGTTAGCAGTAGCAGAGTAGATTAGAGCCTTGAGGGGATCCAGTTTTGTCTTCAGAAAACAACAATATAAATCAACGCTGTCTATAAACCTGCTGGACTGTGAGTTATTTGGTTTTCGTTTCCGCTGTTTAACCAAATGAGGTGCTTGTTGTTGTTGTTGTTGTTGTTGTTTTGTTTTTTGTTTTTTTCTGGAGCAGACTACCCAAAACACAGACAATGGCAAATTACCAGGAATCATATTTAATTTGTTTGTACACATTTGTATTCCTGTGAGCATGTTTTCCACCCTCATCCTTAAGTTTGGCATCATATATAAAATTCAGTTTTGATAATGGCAAATGTTGCCATATATCAAAGTGTGTGTATGTGTGTGTTTCTGTGTGCATATGAGATTTGTCTCTGTCTATCATTTGTTTGTTTGTCTGCCACTTTTGGTTGACAAGCCATTCATCTTAAAAGTAAACATCGTCTATCTCTGCAAATTCTCACAGCAAACTGACTGATGATCAATCATCCTGAGAGTCACTATAAGATTTTCATGTTCTGCATGCACAAACAAAAAACAACAACAAAAAAACATTATTTTGGCTTTTGTGGCCTCTGTCATTGCTTCAGTCATCTTCACGTTTTCACTAATCCAGAAGACATTTGCCCATTTCTTTACTGCAATCTATCAAGCTGACATACCCGTGTTGTGTTTTCTCCTAACACAGCATGATGATACAAATACTTTATACACCACTTAAGGTTTCTACAGCATATTTAAAAATAAGAGTAGAGGGTGGAAGAAAATGTTTCTTGACTTATTGCTTGTCTACAAAAATGATATACAGTATAAGTTATAATGCTACATCATTGTGTGAATGCCCTCGCCCCAAGAACCATCCCTTCTATTCACCCTTCACCTGCCCAAATCCCACCACCAACTTGACCCTAACACCCTCCCGCCCCCACCCCACCCCACCCCACTCCGTCACATCTTTCACCCGACTGTTATCGGGGTCAATGCTGTTACTTGCAATGTTAAGTCACGGATGGCACGGTCACCTTTTTTGTGTTGTGATCGTTTGTGACAGATGGGGGTGCTTTGTGTTGCGTGCCCACGTCCCTCCCTGGGAATGATGTGGGGCGGGCTTGTGTAAAAGATGGGCAAAGCATTGCTGTACGTCTTGACATGACAAACCCAGAGGGAGACATGTCTTTGTCATTCACTTGTTGTTACATGTGACACAGCAGCCGCTGCACTAGCTTGTGCCAGTGTCCAGGCTAATAGTTGTGATAATGGCTTTGCCAGACAAACATGCCCAAAGCTAGCTGGGGATGCGTTGGGGGGGGGTTGTTTGATGTGAAATTTGACTGCCATTGACTGCTGTGTCACATGCCCTCATCACTCACAGACTGTAACCCTCATCAATGTAAAATTTTATTGTATATATGATATGTTTCATGTAAATTGAACTCCTGGTAATCTTGCCTAATGTGCTGTGTTAAAAAAAAAAGAAAACAAAGAAAAAAAAAAAGAATGGACTTTTTTTATTTTTTTTTATTTGCCTTTTGTTTTATAATTTTTGTTTTTCATTGCAGGGACATCTGAAATGAACTTAAAACAAACTGCCAATTATTTAGAACGCTGCAACTCTTGTTTTTGAAAGCTTTATTTGAACACTGCTATTCTACCTTAATAATTTCATAATAAATGTTTCCAAGAGCTCATTTCCTGTTTCTTATCTCTCAGTTTGTTCTCCAATTCTGATGGGCTAAACTGTGTAAACTGGGGCATGTCAGGCTGCTACTGCACTAATTGTCAACCAGCTTCGCTCATCAGGCGCCAAGGAATGGAAGGAAATTGAGACAGAATCAAGGTTTTTGGGTTTGGTTTTTCTTTTTTCCTTTTTCTCTTGTAAAAAAAATACTGGATTTAGGAATGTTATGGCCTGGCAAGTCAAACCCACTTTCTTGAAAAAGAGAAAGAAGGTCTGGAAAGGCTGCAACTGGCCAATGTTCAACACGGTTCAAAATGAACCATGCAATCAAATTCACGGAAGTCCATTTAAAATGGTGCGCGGGAGATACGTTAGTTTGTTTTCTTCAGTATTAACTCAGTTTTAAATCACCAGAAACACAGTCATTAAAATCCCCAGCAGCTGATGGCACTGGAAGCATTTATTGAAAAAAGAAGACGCGTGCCAAGATCACTGCCTTAACTGGACTAATAATGAAGCTTACTCTCCATCGCGAGAAGTGGAGGTGGACACCTACCTTTAATACATTAATTTCTCTGCTGGGTTTTCATGATATTTTCTGTCTACGTGCCTACGTTGAAAATGCCACTGATAAAGTTGGGAGAAGCGCTACATGAACATTTCAACGGTAAGAACATATTTGCTTGCCAAATACAGCAACCATCTTTGGAAAATTACTGTTTGCTTTGCTCGTCCCCCCCCCCCCCCCCCCCACCAAATTACCATACTATTAGATTAAAAATAGCTAAGGACACATTGTCACTTCCAAGATGTTATTTTTGTTTTGTTTTTTAAGTTAAAACGAGTGGCATGTGCATTACTTTTGAGAAAGCCAGTGTTTATTTGCAACATTACTGTACAAGTGTCAGAACTGGCTTTGTTTTTAAAATTAGCCTTTTTCACAGCAGTCAATTTGACTTGTAAAACAGCAAGTTTATACAAATGAAAACATAACCAATCCCCAAAACTTGAGGAATGCTATGCGAGCAACCAATTATATTTTAATCTATTTTGGTGATGATCTGGATAAGGTTACATTAGATTGAGTTTTTGTTTTTGTTTTTGTTGTTATCATGTGAGTCAATAATATGGTAGGCTACCATTTGAACCATCAGACTGTCAGCATTATATTGGCACCTCATGTGTTCTTCACTGTCCATTAACCATTGAAGTAGCCTGCTAAATAACAAATTGGCAAACAAAGCCATATACAAAGCACTATGATTTTTCTTTCAGTTTTATTAATAGTTCAGCCTTGGTGGAGGTCAACACTCTACTTAGTGGCCTTCTAGTTACACACCATATGTATCGTTATGGCTTTGCTAAAACAACCAATCGAATGGTGACATAAGGCTGTTTAGGTATTATATCACAGTACTGCACAATTCTACTTAGAAAGAAAAGCCAACCTGCATTTTTATATGTATATTTAATTTAATATATAGGTATCAACTAATCAACTTTGGATCATTTTTTATCCGTATACCGGTGGTCAAATACATGGATCACATTTAAAAAACAATGTGGAATACAAAGTGATTAAAGAGCAATGTTTATAGTGACATAATGTCACGTGGCATTCATATTCAATTTTAACTTAAGCAAGTAAAAATATGTGGCATATCCTCTTGAAGGTGTGTGTGGTGGTTATATGTGTGTGTTGAAGGGGGGAATTTCAAAGTGCCACACCATCATATCTATGGAAAGTAGGCCTAACTCAGCTTAATCTGTTCACTCTGTTTGAAAGCCAGAAGCAGAGCTTAGTCTGCATTTGGGAGAGGAGGAGGTGGAGGAGGAAAAAAAGGATAAATAAATAAATATAGGTTTTATAGTTTGGCCTCGTGTGTACGGTCACTTTCAGAAAGCCATGTGCACTTTCCGACTGAAATTTGAAACCTGACTCTTGACCCAAGGTATAATCATATTGCCTTTTCTTGCGAGAAAAGTACAAAAGAAACTGCAGTGTCCATTTTTATAAGAATGAGGCCACATTTTCCAATTTTCTGGACTCTTAATGTGCATGTAAAAATATTGAATGTAATATTAAAATGGGAAAAGTGTCAAGGCAAGATACTTTTATTCCTTGCAAGTAGTAGTCAATGTGAAATTGCATTTCCCTTACAAATTGCATGTGAATGCTGGGAGATGAAAGAAATGAATTTAACACTATAACAGGCGTTAATACATCACAGCATATTACAGCTATCCTCAGATACTGTACAACTCCCCCCTTGGGGCAGTGAGCAGCACAGCCATGACAGGAGAGCAATCGGTTTGGCTGTTTTACAATTTTCTCCGATCGCTGTTGTGGCTGCATTATTTCATTTGTATTTTGAATTTGAAATAACAATGATTTCACATTTTTGAGTGTTTTTGCTAACACAATAATAGTGATCACCAATTCATCATATTTTAAAGATTTTAAATGTAAAAATATTGGGTTATTACGTTCCCTGTTTCCACTGCCATTAACAACTCGACCGGCACATTTCTGTAAAAGATTGGTTCGTTATACCCATAAATTGTTCACTGCAGTCAGTGTTGCATATGTCTATATTTCGGCAACTAAAAATCCTAAATTTTGTTTTACTAATATTTAAAGACAGTCTGTTAGCATTGACCCACTTCGTGATATTTGCAAATTTATTCTTAATTACTTGTAGTACATAATATGTATTGTTTGTATGTATTTGTATTATTGTATGTAGTGTTGAGTTGTAGCTGCACTACTTCTCTGCACAAGACAAAAAATAAAAAATAAAAATAAAACAAGCCCACATTTTAAAATGTTACTGAGTCCTTCTGAGACACAGTGCAGAACTCTAATGTTGGAGGTTAGTTCCAAATCAAAAGTGCCTGTGAGAGTATTTCTTCTCCCTCCCAGCGTGACACTCCAGTGTGACACTGCTTAGTCATGAGGGTCAGTGTGGAGAAAGCCTTTTTTTTTTTTTTTTTTTTTTTTTTTTTTTTTTTTTTTTTTTTAAATCAATAGCTACATGTGTGTGAGGTGCACTGTGAATGTTTTCATTTTGCAGTAACTGAAGCCCAATTGGGGTTTGAATTGAGAATGCAACTGAAACATTATGCCTGGCTGCAAAAGAAGGTTTCCTGTGGGCAAAGTGCTACCAAAATGAACAAATAACTGTCGAGGAAATATTACATCAAGCAAAATTGAGATCAAGCCTTTTTTCAATAGCTTGGAATTGAGGAACAAGCTCCAAGAGTTCTGTTTATCGATTAAAGGCAACAATAACCATGACAACAAGAACAGGGGCCTTCTATGTGATTTGTGGAAAAGAAGGCTGAAAAGCTGAGTCTCGTCTCCACAAAGCATAGCGACTTCACTAAATATGCTTACATATGCTTCATTCTCATATCTTTTCAAGAACTGACAGATGCCTTTTGAACACAGTGTTGGCTGGGAGCGCCACTAAATTAGTCATATGCCTGACGCTATTGCACTGAATTAAAATCCGGATAAGTCAGAAGCTTGCAGGAGGCCCAAGAGTTTATCCTTGATTTCTGTTTTTTTTCTTCTTCTTTTAATCTCTCACTGATGCACATTTCTCTAGTGACAGCATGGTTTTGTCCCACGGACATCTCCCGCTTCTGTATACTTTCTCATTCAATATTCGGTCACTCATCTTTTTCCTTTGGGTGGAAAAAAAAGAAAAGAAAAGGTGAGTATCTCGCAGAATGTATCCCCAAATGAATATGGCTTAGACTTGCGAGGAACTTTAATACTTATTACCATCATTATAGCACATGATCCTTCCGGACCGCACTGGGTTATGATGTTGCAGAATACCTGAGCAACGTTAATATATGTATGAGATCCTCCATGAGAGAAGGTGCAGCATTCACACCACTGGGAGCCATTCTGTCATTTTCCATTTCTGGTTTCAAGGCGTACTAACATATGCGTATGTGCATCCCGTATGCACTTAAAACGAATACAAAAGTGGCCTAAAGGTTGCATAAGTGAACTTCCGGCCAGAGGTTTGTCGGGTTGATCCTTGAACAGACAGGACAAATTAGACTGGGGAGTTAAAAAAAAAAAAAACACCATTGTGGGGCCCTAGAGCAAAGCACTTAACCCCCACTTGTTCTAGGGGGTCACATGGCGGAATAAACCAGACTGTTTCCTGTGTGCATGTGGTGCACATTTTTGCCAGATCATTTGTGCTCAGTGAATTGCTCTCGGGAAGACAACACGACGCAAAATGTCAATTCAAACGCAGACAAACAAATATTTATTCATGTCCTCTTTGATATTTGGGATAACTCACTGCCCACCACAATAGGTACTTTTTTTTATGTGTGTGTGTTATTGTGGTTGTGAGAGATGTTCCAAAAACGTATCATTAAACCTTTTTGAAACTGAGAGCTACTTCTTAAGTACTGATTAAGTTGAAGGTCTACCAGTTTGGGATACACATCTGAAATAACAAATTTGCTCAAATTGCCTTCAATTATGGTCATTCATTCTATTCATCTATATGAGAAGAGACTGATTGGCATTTGTTGATCAATGCCTTTCATTGCCGATCACAAACACCAATCATTCGCAGCTCGTACTTTGCAGACTGCAGACGACTAGAGACCAGCCTTGTAGTGTATCATCCTCTTCCCCTTTCCTTAACACTGCACTTTAAAAACCAAACCACTAATTGAATTATAATATATACTTGTGCATTTTCTCCACTGTTGATTTGAAACAATGTCCTGTTTTGTATAAAAAAGGGATGGAAATTTGGATAAATAGATTTTTTTTTTTCTTAAATCATCTATAAATCGCTAAACAATTGGCAGAAAAATGTGACACTTATCCACGTGATCAGTGTCAGAATCAGCTGATCTCACTCATGGATGATCAGTATCAGAATACACAGTATATATATATATATATATATATATATATATATATATATATATATATATATATATATATATATATATATATATATATATATATATATATATATGCAACACTTTATGAAATTTCTGCATGTGTTAACATTTTCAAATGATCACTTCTACACAATCACAATGCCTGATTACTGGTGAAGTATTCATGGGCCCACGGGCACCATTTTGGTGACGCCTGCTATGGATCAATTATATTTGGATACAGAAAATTCTTATTTGCTTCAACGTAAAAGAAAAAGCACATTACTGGGGATAATAGCATTTTAAATCTGATTTTATGGGGATTTTTAAGGATTTACATTCAAGCTAAATGTAACTAACAACATGGAAATAAAAATGATAATCCACCATGATGAATTTTATATGCAGATATTCAAGGCCATTGTCTTAAACACACTTGCTTTCAAGCCCTAAAAAAAATATATATATATATATATATATATATATATGTATATATATATATATATACATATATATAAATGCTGCACAAATACAGGTAACTGTTGCTCTGAATAAGCACATTAGTTTCCTCTTTTATCATAGGTTTGCTCTCTATTTAAAGTTCTACAAAATATTCAGGATAAAACAGTTCATTAATTAGTGATCACTCGAATTATAAATATGCATCCTTAAATCTGTACAACATCATTAATAGTTTGTCATCGTTCATTGAGACCACGTAGCTGAACAAGTGTGTGCAGAAGATTTTCGTCAGGAGAGGGTGGATGGAGAGATATATGTGTAATTTAGTAGACATTTAATGCTCTTCAGGGAGCTAATTAGATAAGAAGTTGTGATGTATGGCTTCTTGAGGGATGTGTGTCAACCCACTCCAGTTCAATGTATAGACTGCAGATTCGTATTGATAGTATTCTTTGTCTTGTGCCTCGGGCTTAGACATAGTGCTCTGACGCCTTTGTCTGGCGAGGCGAGCCGATAAGGCTTGTGATAAATCTGCCCGCGAATAAGCTGTCATCGAGGTGCCGCGCATGGGAATATTTAACACAAACATAAAATATAGCTTGTCTGTTGTTTTATCGTCGAGGGTATACGAAATGGCAGAGTTTTAAAATACCCTCACCTTCTTAGTTTTGCACTTTCTATCTCTGCAGGCCTCGCAGATGCAGAATCATGTTGCTGTTAGGGCCACAGAGCAGGACCTGTAAAAAAAAAAAAAAAAAAAAAAAAAAAAAGAAGAAGAAGAGAACACATTACACGGAATGGTGAACCAGAACCTTATCGCGACTGAGTAATATGCAGAGGTGTAAAACATTTGGCTGGCTTATTTAGATGAAATGATTTAGTTGTGGTTGTGCAGACTTAGTGAGGGCTGAACGGAGTGGTGTTCTGCAGACAGGCAGGGAGGAGGCAAAAATTGCTTTGCCCTATCTTACACCACACAAAGAGACTCAGCGAGGTTTGCTCTCTCCGCAGACTCCCTTGTGACGATAACGTGTGCTGATAATGGATATATGCACAGAGATTTATTTTTTATTTCCTGATGCAACAGATTTTCCAGGAAACTTCTTCTTTTATTTAAGTGTGAACTTCACTAGTCTGTTGTGACAAAAGACTGTAGAAAAGCTGGTAGTGAGCAAAGAATTGTTTTCCATACAAGAAAAAAAAAAATACAGGCCTAATACTGTTTTGTAATAGCTGCATAAAAAAAGGCAATGTAAAAAGCAAACGTAAGCATGTGAAGGGAAAGTTTTTTTTTCTCCGCTAGCTGAGTCATTATCTCATTTAAAGCCTTTGCAAGAATCTAATTTATATACTCACAGGACGCTTAATTGGGTACACCCACACATTCCAATAACATCCAATACAAAAGTAATACAATTTCTTAATATTTTGCCACTTCTAGAATGGTATGCGACAGCTCTCAGTATCTTGCAGTGCAGTTCACCAGCACAGCAAACTACACTCTTAATGATAAACACATTAATAGGCTACTTCACTGTCTGACAATTTGAACTTGATTACTTTCATCAAAAGCAAAGTATGAATAAAACAGGATGAATGTTGTTTGCTTCTTGAATGATTTGTGAGCAAGCTTAAAAATTAAATGAAATATTGCATAGGGTGAGAAGATTTTCTAAATAAAACCCGGGACACTACAATTTTGCTGAAAATGAAATACAGTTTCCAATAAATTCTCACAGGAAACAATTTATAACACATTTAATCGCTAGTCAGTCTGGTTGTGTTTTTACTTTAGCTAATACTAAATCTATCTTGGTTGACAGTTTAACAGTGCTAAACAAGCAATGCACTCATCATTTTGCTCGGTCCTGGCAGCTATTAGAAACTGTCTGTGCCGTTTACCTCGTGACAGTCCCACATTTTAACATTAGATTTAGTTTCACATTTGCAATTGATTCACTCTGGTAGGCTATAAATGTCAAATAGTCGACCCTAGAAGCAAAAAGTCACAAAAAGTCACATTCCATCACTTTTCCATGAACCAGTCTGAACGCTAGCACACTTTGCACAAACATGTCTAAATACAAAATTGAAATAAATATATTTTCAGTTTTAAATAACTCAACCTCGGGCAAATTCTCAAATTTATCAACTTCCACTCAAGAGAACTTTGGGATCATCAGATTGTGCAAGTAGCATGCAGTACCTAATGTTGTGACCTAGGATTGCCCCATTTCCTTATCTTTAAAAAGGGGTGGCTCAATTTGTCATGTGATATGACTCCGCTACATGCTTGCTCGGGTGTTTCCGTGTCCCAGAAAATGGCACAGCTTCCATCCAGGGAACAATGAGGTCCCTTCAGTGCCACAGACTCTGGACTGTGCTTGCCCTGGGCCATATATCATATGGAATCCCTCATGAATACTGCACATGTATACGTATGCGTGTGTCTGTGCGTGTGCTTCTGAGGGCAGTAATGATGGAGCTTTCCACTCGCAACACTTAGTCAACGATGCTCTAAGCTGTTCCTCCATAAAGATCACTGGGTGCCTTGTTGTGGTCCACATCTTCACAGAGGGAAATGTGCGCCTGTCCACTTATTAATAGTGCAGCCTCTGGGTTGATACTCATAACCAGAGCAAGACAGAGGGGATTTAATGCTACGCAGTGGGCGGCAGGACTGATTAACATCTCGGAGGATCATGTTCTTTGATCTTGTTTTGACTCTGTGATTGGGAACACGCTGTTTGGGGCCATGTGACTCCATGTAGCTCCGTGGACAAGGACACACTTTATTGGTTTGAAATGGTCATGAGGTTTGCACACTCTTATCGGTCTTTATTTTGTTTGCCGGATCTCCGTGGGGAGACACGCCTGTTAGCATACTTTTTCACTGTAATTGATTCTGCTTGTTCTCATCTTTTGGAATCAAATTCAGTGGAAGGAACAGTGGTGAAGATGACCAGCATGACTCCTGCCTTTTGGTGTGTGGACAGTTCAGTGTGTGTCCAAAAAGAGTAAAGGAAGCACTAAGCAGTCCTTTTGCTATGCGAGCAAAGGGTCAGTTTGTCACTTTTGGTTTCATGCATGAGTACACACATATACATACAGCATATTCTATTATTCATGTAGCTTTTCTACCGGACTAACTTAGCCAGCTCTTATTATCCAACATGATTTTCTAATTTGCTTTCTCCCTGTGTGTCATTTTCATATAAGATGTGGTCCTAATGCCTGTCTGACCTTCGACTGACCTCATTTCCAATTTTAACAAGGCCCGACGCGAACCCATATAATGCCCTGTATGTCTAAAGCCACCACTGAGTCTGAAACTAATTATTAGTCTTGCACAGACATATAATTAAGTCATGGAACAGTGACATTTAGTGTGGTATTTTATTTTTCAGACAACTTGCTTTGACCTGCCTACACATAACCTTTTTGCATTATTATTTAAAAGAAAGCTAAAAGAAATTGAGATGACATGGAGGACAACACATATAGTATACTGTAGAGGTTTCCAACTGGTAGGCTGCGGGCCGTTTGGTCCTATGATATTTTTTGTAGCGGAGCGTCGGGCCAAACCTCTTGTCACATTTTGGTAAAATTAATACTTAAAAAAAACAAAACAAAAAAAAAACTGTAGCTTTCTATTGGTGACTCCATACACGTGGGTGTTATTTTTGGAAATTATTGGACCAATCTAAAGTATTGAGAATGGCTTACTCTCTTTGGGCGCTTTCAGAAATACGCTCCGGGCGCACTCCGACCGTTATAGTTAAAGTACCACTGATTGACACACCCGTGGGGCGAAATTCTTTCTCTGCATTCGACCCATTCCCTGAGGTAGCGGTGAGCAGCAACAGGAGCCGCGTTCGGTAATCATTAGGTGATTTTACACCCCAATTCCAACCCTTAATGCTGAGTGTCAAGCAGGGAGGCAAATGGCTCACATTTTCATCGTCTTTGGTATGACCCAGCCGGGAAATGAACCCAGTCTCAGGCCACTCTACCACTCGTCCACTGAGCTGGCTCATTCAGAAACTCAAGGGTAGATTCACAAAAGGTTTGCGTAGCCTTTGCGTTGCGCTAACCGGTAAAAATGGAGCAATCCGGGAGCGCCTTATTCACTAAACCTGCGCAGATGGGGAAATCTGTCACTCAGTGCTCTGCCAACCATATTGCGCCCTGGTGCGCCGGTGGTATTTACGCGTACGGAAATTAGGTCATTTGCATACGTTTGCCGCATAATATGCCCACCCCAATGCAAATGAGACGATACTAATTCATTAACATCAGCGCTAATAGCCACACGGAGCTTGAGTGACACAAACAACATTTATGGAAGGCTGGTGTAAACTTTCCGCTTTCTCGATCCTGGGGTCATGACAGCAGTGCATGGTGGCATGGGGATGGTGCCCATCCCCCTCATGCTGATCACGCAGACAGGAGAGAGAGAGAGAGAGAGAGAGAGAGAGAGAGAGAGAGAGAGAGAGAGAGAGAGAGAGAGAGAGAGAGAGAGAGAGAGAGAGAGAGAGAGAGGGTGATTTTTCTATGTTGGTTCACGACACATGACGTAACACGGGCTGATCGGCAATGAAATGGAAAATATATATTTTTTTTTTAAATGATTGCGCCAATAATTTGTACTTTATGAATGAATGACGTCGTTCGTTGTCGCCCTCTCTGCTCTCTACAGCTTAATGGCGCTAAATGAGGAAATCGCTTCTGCACCTCTCGGTCCAACCTCGCTTTCTGATAATATCATCTCTCGCAACTGTTACTATAGCCTACTACCATGTTCTTGGCGCAAATTCATTGCCATGTGTGGTAAATAAGGCGCAAATTTGCTCCCAGCTGTCAGAATGTGGGCATGTTTGCGCCGGTATACAATTAGAGCAATATCCTTAGTAAATAAGTGGTTAACTGAGAGCAGACTACGAGTGCAGTTGTGGAGTAAAGCGCTCTTAGTGGACCTAACACATTCTAGTGACTCTACCCTTCAGTGCGTTGCTCAATTTTGCCATTCGGAATTTCAAAGCAAAACAAGTGGTGGTGAGCGCACTAGGCGCTCTGACTGGGGACATGATGTCCCAGTGCATCGGGCAGTAGGTTAATAACTTAGCACACTCTCCGAACACACATTCTCAGTGTAGTACACAGGCATCAGAGTGACTTTCCGAACGTAAATTTTGTATTTGTGGTCCCAATCCCCCGCAAATATCGGGGTATGGGGGCGGGGGTCGACTGTACCTTATATAAACAAAAACAGTTGTTTAAATGGGATAGAAAGTCCATCTTCTGATCGGATCAGTGGTTGATCATCTTTTTTTTTTTTTTTTTTTTTTTTTCGTTTGTCCTGATCATGTTCCTAGTTGAACAAAGTTGTCATTTTTGGATCATCTTATAAGTGATGGTTTTGGAGGCTTGAGGCAGCGAGGCCTACTTCCTAATCAGCGATGTACAAATAGTTCTGTACAACCTTGGATCAGTCCCTGGTGGAAAAAAGTTGGAGACCACTGCAATACTAATAACACCTCCTCCACACACATCAATATAAAAGGTTTATTAGTGTGTGATCTTAGCATTCTGCACCTGGGTTCTGCATTTGGGCCTCACAAGAAGGACTCCTTTCATCCTTTCGTCTTCAAGTGTGTGCACGTGTGTGATGAGGCTGTGCAGAGGTCAGTACCTTAATTGAATAATTGAATGATAAGCTGACTTGCTGGAGTCCATAGTGACATTAAGAAAATATTGAAAGCCACCCACGCAGAAAGCCAATTCAATTGCCAATAAAGTCTAAAATAACCTAAACAATAAATGAACTTTGTTGATGAGATAGAAGCTCCCTCCATCTTTCCAAGTACAGAAGATAAAAAGCAGGTTTGTATTTAGTTTTCCGGGGCTTCCTAAGGTTTTCCCCAATGCCAGCTCAAATTTTTTGATGTGGATCGAGCCTTTTAAAAAGCCTTCTAATATCAAGCACAAGCAATCAATTCTGGCCAATCTCTTGAAGCCTTAATGGACTTGGAAAGAATATTAAGAGGTTTTGTCTGCAGAAGCTTTCTGCCACAGCAGTCGTCCCTCAGCTAATTTGTGTTTGTGTGCCAAGGGAGGCCACACACTGGGACCGCTGTAACTGGCTCTCAGTCCCCCTCCCTCGAGTAGCTGCATGCTGCCAGGCCAACAAGCACACGCGCACGCACACATGCAAATACGTGTCGGGTTCAAACATGATGTGACAGATAATTTTTAGCATTTGTGTTTGGGCTGTTAAAAGTCAAATTTCTTAGACAAATATGACATTTTGTGTAATGATCTCATGTGTGAGGTTCCTTTTGTGACAGAGTGAAGGTGGCATTTCGGAATGTCAAGATGAATGTGGTGTGGCCACGAGAATGTGGGAACCCTGCCCAATTCTTGGGTGGTGGTCCACTTGTAAATCCGCCTTTTGTTAACAGACATTGCTAATAAGACTAAACAGCGAGTGTCATCACGTCTTAGCCTTACCTCGCTGTTCAGCATAACAAAACTCTGCAGAGAGAATTCTAATTAAAATGTGCTACCTCATACACTGATTAGTTTTCTCTTTGTCTAGTATTTTGCACTATTTGAGGGTCATCTTAGAATTCTGACTTGCCTGTTATTTTTACTGTTTTATTTTGTCTCCTTTTCCTCTTTCACTGCCAGTATCATTTTTCTGGGAGTAAAGACAACGACCTCAAAGACAAAGTCATCTGCAGATATTTTATTTTTCTTCTTCCGCAGTCATTAATGACTAAGAATGAGACATTTTGCCTATGTCAGGTGTTTAATCCTTTCTATAGTTCCTTGCAACTTCTATTCTTTTATATTCTCCCTTCTAATTTCATGTTTTCACTCTGCCAATTTCTACTCCATTTCCTTGCTACTGCGCCGCTATCCTTTTGCACACCCCAATCTTTTATCTCTCATACCTCTCTTTCCTGTGCATCTCCCATTTTGTTCTCTAATTTGTTTCTCACTTTCCATCCTTCACCACCCGCCTGGCAATTTCCTTTCAGCTCAAACATGGCAGCACTCCAATTTCACACCATCCCTCTGTTTCTTTGTGGTGTTTTCACTTACCCCGAGTTTATTGTACTATGTACAGTAAGCATTTGATTCAAGTTACCAAAACCCAGTCTCTTTGAGCGGCTGCTCAACTGAATGCCAATTTAGAGCAGGTTTATATTCCGGAAAGGAAGGCTGGTGCCAAAGAGGCAGATGGTCAGAGGCGGCTGCAAAAGATGCTGGGAAATTATCCCTTAACCTCTAAAGCCTACACTGTCATTCCAGCCGTCCATTTTTCTACTTTATCTCTGTGGTTTCATGGATGATTGAAACACAGGGGCAAAGTGGAAGGCAGTGACAGGCAATGCGTAAGCCGCAGAATGGAGGCGAATGTGTGTTTGCATGCTGGAAAAACCTACATTATTGTCCAACTGTATATTGAAAAAAAAAAAAAAACTTTAGCAAATTTGCCTCGACTTGTTTTTTCTATCTTCTTTCAACAATTTGTTGCCTCATTGTCATTCAGGTGGTATCTGTTTGTTTGTATTCAGTCATCTCAGTGGTGCTACTTCAAGTCCATGTGTTTCAGATTGTATTTTTTGCCACCTTTTGTATTATCTGCATCCCCTTGTTGATTCACTTCTCTACATTGTTTTTTTTCCAAACTCAAGGCTTTCGCTGCTCTGTGAAGTGTAAGACTGCCCGTGCAATTTAGACTTGAACAATAAAACCTTTCAAGATGTCTTACAATTGCAGAATGTTTCTTTGCTTTGCCTCACTGGGGAGAGGCTTTTCGTCAGCCAGTGACTACCGATGCATTTGCAATGATTAAAAACTCTCCTTTTTTTTTTGGGCTTGGAAAAATGTGTTTTCTGAATGGGCTGGTGGTTTGATATATTGCAGCTTGAGTTCGTATTCAAATTCTTTCATCAAACTTTTTGGGGGGGTTTCACAGTGACTGAATGAAAAGTGATCTGTTTTTAAAAGGTGGAAACTCTGTTTTTTTGTATCCGCAGTACATTCATTACTTGTCCAACCACACTTTATTTTGTATGACAGCTACTATTACTATAGCAGTGGGTGTTGGAGATGCTGAACCCCACCAGTTTCCTATTCACATTCACCCAATCTTCTTTATTGAAAAACGAAATATAATCGATTCTGTGTGTTTGCTATTTTTCTCCATTTATGTCCCACGTGTTTTTCTTTACTGGTGACATAATTATTGTCTGTAAACGCCAACCTACAAAATATGTTTTTACAAACAAAAGGCATTAAACTTGCAGAAATTCAAATTAGCTACTTCGTTAACATAAATATAGTACATTTTAAGTGTCTCTCAATAAAGACACCATTGTGGTGAGCATGGCGGATGAGTTGGCTGTGAAAGTACACATACATATTTTCTGTGCTTTGTACAGAGCTTCGCAGTACCTCTTCAGTACTTCAGCTGTCATGTTTAATAGTGTTTGGTTGTCAATGGTAACGGGCTAATATAAGAGGATGGAAGGCTCATTATTACCCTACTGAGTGAAAATTAGCCCCACTCTCACAATAGTAGACTGTCCTGTGAAGGACAGTCTTGCATATCTCTTGTTATGATAATTGTCCACTTCTCAGCAACTGCTGAGGTCATTTATCATTCTATAGGACTCATTTAAAAAAAAAAAAAAAATGTAAGATGGTGATTATTTGTATGCATCATGTTTGGCTGGTTAATTTAATTGCATTTTGAGTCCTTCCCTCATGATTTTCTATTTTAGCCCATTTAAATCATGATCAATAAGAGTTTGCAGATAATATACTGTTGAATTGCCTCCCATTTACTTTAATCAATGACTATTCCCAGCAAACAGAATCTGTCTTTAATTGAATGCTGGGTTATTGTAAATAAGATCATTTATAAATAATGCAAGCAATGTTGTCTCTTAGCAGGGTGTCAACAATTAGTCAAGCATATGCCAACTGCCAGAGATTAGAGGTGCAGCACCGGTTTTACGATTAACCGTGGTTTTTAAACGTCAGGATTATCTAACCGCAACCGTTCAACAACACCGGTTATTTCCGCTCACAACAGCTCTTCTGTTTCCACACGGTCCATTTAGCGGGCGCAACAACACACTTTGAACGCGCGGGGAGAGTTGCGTACCCGACGGCTGGTTGATTTTTTTCTCTCTTTTTTTATGTCTATAAGAATAACCATAAAACCGTTTTTTTTTCTCAGACTATAATCGTACACCAGTCTGTACTTATGTATAAGAACTGCTTCTGACATAAGCAGTAAATTAATTTCCGCGAAAGCACAAGTCTGAAAAGATTCCCAAAATAGTGGTCTTTTTCATACAATACTGAAAACTGTGTTTTAACTCATTATTCCCAATCAGCACTGGTTTACTGTGTTGTTTTAACATTCCACACAATTATGCAAGACAAAGATAGTGTCTGTGCCTCGAATAGAAACCGCACCCTAATTAGCGGCCGGGTACTTCAACCACTTCAGGCATATTCATGCCTCCCATTTTCCATCAGAAGAAATAAATAGCAATAACTGCAATTATCGAAATATTGTTCACACAGAGACGTAAGAAGTTCACCACTAAGCTCGTTTGAAGTGATGTGAAACAAACAGCAGCATTGACGCCTCATAACATCCAGGGGTTTGTTAGGGCGTAGTGCGATCCGAGGGAACATTTTTTGTTGTTGTTGTTTTTGTTTGCCATATTAGAATAAATTGTAATTGCACTTCCACAACAGTAGGTGGCAGTGGCGCTCTCATCATCAAGGCATATCAGCTGTTCTGCACAGGTGTACTTAAAACAATTTTATAGAGAAATTGTACTATTTCTAGTCGTGGCAGAGAGTTGTGGCGGGGTGCAAAATATTTTCCTTTTCCTGGGTGGGACGTGACAAAAAATAATTTAGAAACACTCTTCTACATTGATGTGATTACCCTCATTAGGGGCTTTCACACCGCAGGAACCTATGATGGAACTTCCCTATGTTCCGGGGGAGTTTGTCCAAAGTTTGCTTTCACACACAAAACCAGTTCCGGGTCTGGGGGGGGAGGGTCGGAACGGTACTACCTAAGGTCTTAGGCCTGAGGAGGGTATTTGGGTGTACCCTGAACGACACAAAGTGGGGGCGTGTTGTCTAGTGTGTCATGATTGGTTGACTGGACGAGGAGGTGTGTCGATTTGGTTAGATGATTTTTTTTTCCCGCGGTAAAGCCGCCATTTCTAATTTACTATACTCTATCGGGCGCGACGACTTTTTGTTCAAACATTTCGGCAATGGAAGGATTAAAAAACCGAGAGGTGTACGAACGAGGAAGTACAGGCTCTCCTGAGCAAATTGTGTGGGTCCATGTTTAGATAATGGAACATATAACTCATTGATTCTACCCAGTCTGCTTAAGTTCTTGCTATTTTACTGTATTTCTGCATAACGGTATCTTTTTGTTAAATCATTAAAAAATAAATATGTAAATAAAATCCAAATGTATTATTTATTTCCTTCCAAAGGATAATTGAGTTAAATTCCTTATATTAAAGTAGTATATACATATATTAGCATTCAAATTCACTGAAGCCTTCCCTCCCACTAGACAGAGCAAGTGCCACCCTACCAGTCAGCCATTTACTGAAAGTGAAAACGTGTTTAAACCCATGCACACCTTGTTTCTTGTTCTCTCCTGTCTGGTGATGACAGAGCTCCTCTTAAAAACAATACTTAGAGCTTGTTAGGACGGACCACCTTCACATTACAGTTCGTCCAAACGGATTGACTTTGGTAAATCCCACCGCAATTATACTTAATTCATAATTAATGTCAGGAAGACAGGGGACCTAATTTACACTTGCACGTTGTCTGTTTCTGTGCGTGCACTTGTCATTCTGTATAAGAGTAAACATGAGTTGCTTTGGATAGAGGGTGGCTTCCCTTCACTATTACCTTGGCTCTTGGGAACACTGTGCCACATATGACTCTGCAGTTGTTAGAAAAAATAAAAATAAACGGTCTGACGATGTAGTTAAATAAAATACGAGCAGGTGCGCTGCACAGCCATGTTCACACCAGGGAATAACACTCGTATAGTGTTGTAGGCGTGTTGTTTATTGTGGATCAAAAATGTGGCATTCAGTTTCAAGTAAGATGTTGGAATAATGTGAATACATCCACACATGCATTCAGTTATTTTGAATGTACATCTGTTGATACACGTCTTGCGTCAGACATAGAAAAATCTTGTTAACAATTCTTATGAGCGTCGTAGTGACAGTGCGCCCTCTGATCGTTGTTGTTTATGGAGTTGTATTGTGCTGAGGCGCGCTTTGCAGTATAAAGTGACGCTTCTGATAGACTTTGACGCGCTGCTGCCGATGTGCAAAGACAGCAGCTTCACTAGAGAACCACACCGTATTACTGCAATCACAGCTCTGGCAGACGGACTGACACATTGAATTTGTTTTCCTTCTCTAGTAAAACAGTGGCAATGGGCCCTCTCTTTTGGCTCTGCGGGTTCAGTACACCAAGCAGAAACCAGGAGCAGTTTCAAAAATTGCGTGCACACTTAATGTGAGCCAAATCCACAGTTGTTAAAATGGTAATTTGGGCATGAAGAATCACCTGCCTTTGAACAAATATGGTCACAACCTCAATGCACACTCAACACATAATTCATTTGATGCACTCATGGAGCAGAGGAATGAAAGCAAAACACCAGAAACAAATCTCAATATTATATGGATAAAATCACAACAAAAACAGAACGATTCCATTACTGTACATTCTAAAGGTGTATCTAATGTTGGTGTAGAGTACTATTTGGTTTTTGCTAGTCAACATTAAAGTAGAAAATATAACATAAGTAGTTAGATTCCTGATTGTTTTCATCTACTTTTCAAACACATAAATATAGCGTCTCATATGGGTGTTTTGAAACTGCTGTGTCAAAGCCAAAGTAACAACTTCCAGACTAACCAGTAGTGATCATGGCAGAATTGTTCTAATTTAATTACCACTTGAGTTCTCCAAGTCCTATTATTGACACAGCGTCGACACCTTCACCTTTCAAATCTACGTTGCTTGCTCGTCTTCACAGGGACTTAATTTACTGCAAAGGTCGCAAGTTGTGATTTTACAAGATACTGCATCTGTTGTGAGAAGAAGCCCACAGGAGATGAACATTTAATTGAGAAAGCATAAATATTTTTTTTACCACTCTGGGAAGAATAATAGACTGTAATTAAATGATTTTAGAAACAAATAAAACAAAAATTTATATCCAAGTATATAAAAGGCAAGTTGTTACATTGTCAAATTAAATAAAATAAATAAATAAATAATAATGCACGATAAAAAACTTTTTTGTATTCATGCACTATTGATGTGATTTAGCCCCATGTCAAAAATGAATGCATGTAGTGATTCATTTTTGTGAAGACTTTAAAATTGAGCGTCTTTTATGATATACTGCGGAGTGCTGTGTGAAATCAAAATTGACAGCTTGTGTGGACAGAAGTCGTGTTACGACTCTTTTGGTGGTTTTGCGACGGAGACAGTAACTATAGCATTGAAATAACAGCTGATAGTGAACAAAATTTTAACATACCAAATAAAATACTCAAATCTTGCAGTTGTACTCAAAGTGATTTTACCTAGCTACTATAACAAAATACCGATATTGGAACCTGGTTACAAGCAAATAAATATACAAGTAAATCGAAAATGCTACAGGCCAAAAGGCCAATGAGCACCTACAGTATTGGGCACGGGGGTATAGCACAACAATGAACAACCTTGAACTGCAATGAACACTAACAAATCTCACCTGTCTGCATGTGCTACACCAAATATAGTTAATGAGTCTGCAAGACAGCTTTACACCGCGAGAGGTGTATGGACTGACTGAATTGCTGACTAGAAGCAAATGAGTCCCTTATAAATCCAGTGGTGAAAAATCAGTCAGTGGAGCTGGTGGCATACCTGGAATCCAACTTATGAACTTATGGAGATTGTTAACAAAGTGACAGATGAAATACATGCAGGGGCAATACAGAATGACAACCAGGAAGTAATACAACAAGTGCCGACTGGGGTTTGAGCATACTTTTCAATCGTTTTTGGTCAAGTGAGTCTGTTGAAGTTTTAAAAATGCCCAAATTTCCTTTTTGAAAACGTTTCAGACTTTTTCAGTCTTACACCAGCTATCATGGCAATGTGTGCTTTCTTCAGGAATATCAACTGGAATGCTGTGTTCCTCCGAGAAAATTTTTTGCCTCTCATTTGAGTAGGCTTCATCAGTTTATCCCACAAATCTTAGTTGGCACTGCACCAGCCTATGCACTATGCTCCAAGCTACAAAATTACATTTCTGAATGGATGATGTCACAATATTTTTTGTTTCTGGTATTTAAAAAATGTTTACAGTAAAGGAACAGATCAGTTCTCACCCTTTCCTACGCCTCCTCGTCATGGTTATGCACATGCGTTCTAGTTTGCACCTGCTTTTCAGATGAGGTATTTAAAGGCACAAAATCAGCTGTCACAATTCACAATAATAGCGATAAAGTGCAAACCTTTACTGTATATGTATGTATCATATGATGTACCAGCTTTTTTGCTATTTGTTATTCAATAAACAGAATAATCCCTTTTTGGCTCCAGTTTAGTAAAGGGTAGTTTTAAAAACGCCTCTAGACAAAAAAGTTGCTGCAATATTATCTAATCATTCTTCCCTAACAGGGTGAAACTCACTCACAGTCCATTTCTATAGTATCAGTTTATAATTAAAATTATTTAAATGCTTGAGCACAAGTTAAAAAAAACAAACATCATAACATAGTGGGGTGACTGAACCACTTAAGTCCTCCTTTTCCCTTGGCAATATGTTTTTGCACCTACATTCCATGCTGCTTGTCTGTAAATCACACATAGCAAGTATGGTGGAAATCATACTTAGAATGACTTAGAATGATTCAAATGTGTCACTGCATCCATTGAAGTCTGCAGCGTGAGCTTGTACAAAACCTCTTGTTGCAATTTTGGCTTGACTACCCTCTAAATATTTCCACTGGAGCACAAATTCTAAAAAAAACAAACAAGATATATATATATATATATATATATATATATATATATATATATATATATATATATATATATATATATATGCATCACAGTGCATCATTGGTCAGGAGAGATATGGCCGGCATAACGGCAACTTTGATTGGCGAAGCCGATCAGTGAATTCATAAAACAAAGTATGATGCTGTAAAAATAACGTGCACATTTTCAGCATGTGAAAAGCCACATTAGTAAAGTTATAATTTTTGTTCAATATTTTCATAAATATTTCACACCTACCCATTGACTGGGTCATGAAACAACACGATAAAGCCACAGGCTTACCATTGCAGACTCTAAAACTGTTTTGAAAATCTGAGCGGCATACAAATCCACTTTTTGAAACACTTCCTTTCAAAAGCATTGCGACAGTGAGGCACATTGCAACCATGCAACCAAATTGATTAGGAAATCTGTCATCATGCAAAAAGATAATGACCCAAAACCCACTGCCAAAATAACAAAGGGGTTCATCAAGGCAAAGGAGTGGAAGGTTTCGTACCGGCCAAGTCAATCTGCAAACACAAACCCCATGAGTGTTTTACTATTCCACTTGATAAAGGGGAGGCTGAATGCAATAAACAGCAGCAGGGGCTTTTGTTAAAACATGAGAAAAATCACCACACATTATGAGATTGATGCAAAAATTGCAAGCAGAAGATTTTGATAAACAAACTAAATAGAAAGTCTTTCACGTCTGTCTGCTTCAAATTTCCCTGCTACAACACACATGGTGATTTTTTTTTTAAGCTTAATTTAATCATTCGGGTTGCACCCAAGAGCAATATTTTCAGTCACAAGTTGCTTTCCTATATTCAAGCCCTTTATTGAGAGATTTCTGAGCACAGACAGTTCATTTCATTCATTGAATCATGTGGTGGGTGTCGGGAATATCATGCATATAATCATCTGATCATCTGTCTTTTGTAAAGGTCAAGCACATCTTATTTAATCAAATATTGCTTATGACCTAATTGCCACTACAGTACAGTCGCATCTCACATACAATTCAAAACAAGCTGAGTTGATATGTTTTCATTTTGCTCTGATGTCCGAGTTGAGCATGTCAATTGCAGTGGATCACGGTGTGAAGCAGTATAGTTTAGTCTATGGCCTTGACTGAAATACTGACAGCTATATAACTTTGGTAATAAAGTATAAGATCATTTGAGCATAAAAAAGAAAGCTTGCCAGTGACATTAATGCTGAGTGATTACTCAATGGTGCCAATGTGTTATTTGGGAAGCACTATCCTCTGATACTCCAGCTGCTGTATCTAACTGCAATTCTGCTAAATTCGCTTTACGTGCCAGGTCGTCCCATACTCTATTTCAAGCAACACTGTCACATTGAATTCATAAACTATTTAATTAAGTAATTCAAACATTTACTGTGTTGACGTCACAGATCCGGCCGGCCTAGATAAAAACAAAGGAAAGGATTGTGTGTGTATACTTCTTTTTCCGCCACTGCAAACTTTTCATTTGCTGATTAGATTTGTGAAAATCTAATTTGAAAAACATTTGAAAATGCCTTAACGTGTTTCATGAGGCAAGTGTAAAAGATGGCACATTTTGAAGTATTTTCAAGAATGTTTGCCAAGATTTTTTTCATTATCATTATTTTTTTTATCTAACATATTATTGTTGCATGCGTACACATACACGCATTAATTTAACACTAGCACTACTAGAATTCTAAAACAACTAGATCTCCCATTTTGATGGGTTGCACTCCCGCCTAATAATATTAATAGTAATCACCTAATATGGTTATTACTCACTGTTTTGAGTAGCTAATAAAGCCCCTCTCTTGCTTTTCTGTGGAAAATGGGCGTATTAATTTTGATTATCAGGCTTGTATTGCCAAAAACGTCATGACTCCATCTAGGAGCGCATTTTTTTCCTATAAGCTTTTACTCTACCTTGAGCTGCGTCACCAATTTCAGTGAAGCGATACATGGCTCCTTTTAGAGGGTGTGGGCTGGTCTTGTTTGGACTTACTGTCTGAAACTGCTGAGCGATCCAGCGACCACTCATTGTGATTCGTCAGACCCCCTGTCAGCTTCTCAGAATGTAGCTGTGTAGTCTCCTCTCTAGTATAGTTTTTTGAGCATGGTAATCTTGCTTGTATCCAAAGCCAAATGCCTCCGCATTGAATGGTAGTTGCTACGGAATCCCAGCGGCGGCAATTACGGACGCCCAACGCAAAAGTTGTACATTGAAATGAATAGAGCAGTCAAATTGATGGGTATGGAGGTAAAGTAGTAATCACTCCTAAATATTTTTCTATTTTTAATACAATAAAATGGCAGTGCATCAATGATATATATACAGAGAGAGGAAAAGTCAAAAGACCTGGAACATTGTGGATCTATGTAAACAGAGTAACAACAAATCCAATTTTGAGAACAGTCAAAATGACGACTCTGGGAGATCTAGTGTAACCTAGTTCTCATAATTATCAAAAACAACGATTGTCAGATATTTCTAATGTTATAAAGCAATGTCGTGTTCGGTGTACAGTCTTGTGACTCGAGTTTTTCAGTATGATAATGGGCCTTCTATCTGCAATGCGTCTCTCTGCCTGGAGGCATCGGGCCGCAAAGCTGAGATGAACAGAATGCTTTCGAGTTGCAAAAGCACCCTTTCCATCTATAACTTTGAAAAGAAAGCCCTTACAAATTGATATTTCAGCATCATTCTGCATAGTGCACACCATGATTTCAGTCCGAGGTGTTGATCCTTTGACATTCAGTCTGACTACCTGTTAGTCGGACTGATTTGCTAAAGTTCTGCAAGCAGAGCATTTTCATGATCTTTTCTTCTTGTTCTCATACTGTGTTCAAACGTGTGCTTTTTGCTTTTTATATGGTGGCTATTTTTGGACTCTTATTGTGTCTGTTGCACCCAATTTGCAACTAGACAGACAAACGGATGTTCATAATGCTTGATAATTAATTAGAGATAAACACGATGCCTGGTGTTGCTTTGTGGCGTTTGGGTGGGGGACAGAGGAAGAAAAAAATGTTTACCAAATCCCAGTAATCATTTTTTAATCACTTTCTTCTATATATGTAAAAAAAACAAACACACAAACAAACATACATTTTAATTTACTTTATCGTAGAAATTGTACATTGTGACTGTTGTACATTTCATAGACAGTTTTAATACTGGCTGGTAGCAAATGCAGACATTTTTCTGATGACTTATACTTCACCTGAATTCAAATCCTGCTGAAATAGAAAAAATAGAAAATAAATAGAAATATGTTTTTTTATGGAACAACGAGCAACTGAGTTTTGTGATATTTTAGTCCGGTATTTTAACAAGTGTAAACATGCCGACCCAGTAGGTTAAAATGCAATAAAGTAAACATTTATACGTAATTGGCTCCCTTTGTAGAGACTTGCAAGTATGATTTTGTGACTGCAATGTTGGTAATTCAATTGTGTCTCCGAATATGCATGGTGGAGCACAGACACGAGTGAGTCATAAGTTGGGAGACAGATGCAAAGGGAACGTACATTAGTGAAGCACATCAGCGATGATGAGGAGGAGGAAGAGGCGGGGGGTCACGGCAGCGACAAATGATGAGGTGTCGTCGCTGCAGGGATGGAGAAGTGAGTCCCTTGCTTTGGGGCAAGTCGAGACGAAGTCAAAGGAGCTGTTGCAGCCCCTTTTGTGCCGCATGACTTGCAGTTGACATTTTATTCGGTTTGTCAAAATGGAGGATTGTGTGCAAAGGAAAACTTGACGAAAGATCTTATTTGGGTTTTGTGACACCACAGACGCAACACATTCGCACCTCTACGACTTCACTTCCTTGATTCTAAACATGCAAAAGGTGCAAAAGAAAGTCGCAAAATTCAAGTAAGTGCTTTAATTAAGTTTTGTTTTGATTTTCCTTATTTTTTAATTAAGCAAGCCAGCCTTGTTTTTTCGTTAAACTCATTCAGTGCCAGACATTTTTAGAAACACTTTCACCAAAGCACAAGGAAAAAAAAAAAGGATTTCTTCTTCCAGTTTAACAAAAAAATAAAAAATTGAGGATCTCTGGAGTAGCGTTAACTTGGTATCATATTATTGTGACTGTCTATATTTATTGCATATAACAGTTAAGGAGTTCTTTTATCGGATTTGTACTATATGATTGTTTACATTTTTAAAAGTTCGATTTTTTTAAACCAATTTTCTTCCAACACACAGTTGTATGTTAAGTATGTTAAGTAAACCAGTGGATGTGCATGAATTAATGAGTTCAGATATTCAATCAATAAATGGCAAAATAGTCCCATTTCATGAAATAGTTTCACATTTCAACAAAAAAAATAGCAAAACTAATAAAGACTCAATGCTGTGTGCTGCTGACGTCATACTTAAATGTACATTAGCGGAGAAAAGTTCAGCTCCGTATTTTCTGACTTCTTGTCTTGTTTTCAGTGCCGTCCTATTGTATATCCATAATAATGCATACCGTAAAAAACTTCTAATAATGTCTTATATAATGAATGACGTACAACATTTTCAAGTTGCGATTTCCCACCTGGAATGAAACCAGTTGAGCTGCCTCACCAGTCAAAAGTTGATGGTTACACTGCCTTGACACTAATTAACAAGTGACAGTAAAAAGTTGCCTCAGGAGCCGCATAATGAGTGAACCGTCATTTCCATTCTGACCTTTTCCTGCTAAACTGTCATGGTGGTTATTTTCTTGCACATTGTCTGAGTAATGTTCTGGCATTAACTTTAATGTCATTGGTTTTACTGCCAAGCCCCCATTCATTTTGAGCACCATCAAACACAGACACAACTGGTGACACCAGACAGATTCATTGTTTAATACACATTGAGATTATTTTGTAATGAACCTTAAGAGCCTCAATTGCAATATGCATGCTTGCGGAGAGTCGATCATTGTATGTTATGTTATGCATCCACTATATTCATGATATTTTTTCCTACATTGCTATGCTCTAAATTCAGTAATACCGTGTGTAGTTGTGTCCTTTGTCACAACGAGACTAATCAAGAGTTTATAACGTGAAACCTGTCATTTAACTTAAAAACCTGCTTCATTTCAGTAAATGATTGAATTTGTTTCTGATACAATGATCACCCTGGGGCAAGTACCTTTCCATTCAGAGTTAATTGGCTATTTACTGTATATAAAGACAGCACAAGCCCAATCATTGGCCTTACTATTAGCACTTCTAGGCAAAAGCATTAAACTATTAAACTGCTCCAAGTCATTTGGTTCCTCCAGTAGTGCATTTTTTTTTCCCCAAAAAGTTATTTGTTAAAGTTTGAAATTCAATTTATTTTATTAAAACACAAATTTAAAATTTGATAGCATACGAAAGCCAAATTTGAGGTGTCTTAACAGTCTCTCTACCGTGCATTACGATGATGTTCTTTACCACCAACAAGGTTTAAGAACCACTGGCTTAAACAGAGACGACAGTAGTTGCTTTGGCTCATCATGTCATTGGTATCCACTAAAAAGACAGACACATTATTACTGCATATAAGTCCATGACCTGCCTCTGCAGACGTCTGCTGGAGCAACACCTAACATGGTCAACAAGTCCCTACTTAAGATCAACAACCCTCATGACTTCACGCTTGCCTGTGAAACACTACACCGCCTGTTTCCGTCTCCTCGTGCCCTGCATCCACTACAGTCCTGTTTTTTTTCCCCCCATCTAATTGGCCATAAAAACAAGATCCAATTACTAAGCCAGCAGATGCCGACATCAAGTGCTATGCGTAGATGCATGGGGATGATCAGATTGTTCTTCCTTCATACGATTTTGCATATTCAGATGCTCATTACACTTTTATAGGATGTGTAAATAAAGTCATCGTCCATTCAGCCCCGCTGTTGCGTATAAAGCCAGTCAACATGAGTGCACACTGTGCTGTGTGTAAGTAAATAATCTGGCAAGGACACTGAGCATTTTTTTTTGTGTTTTTGGCGTTGTATAATAATACATATGTTGACAAACAAGATAATCTATCCCAAACTTTGCTCCATTTTAAAATGCCTTCATTTATAACTGATATTAAAAACTAACTAACATTCGCAACAGTACTATATCATTTCACATTTTGTTGATTTTTCACGGCCTCAAAAGGTTCATTTGAATCTCAAGCTGCATGTCAAAATGGAAACTATTAAAAGCACTTATAGATGTGACTATTGATTTCAATGGCCATTACAAAATACTTTCTAAAATGTTTAATTCAGTCTAGTCCAGTGTGTACTCCGCCTCTTTCCCAAAGGCAGATGGGACAGGCTCCACCACACCTGTGACCCTAATGAGGATAAGTGGTATAGAAAATGGATGGCATACTCTATAATGACCCATAGATTCAGGAACAACTCAAGAATACATTAACTGTAGAACTAATTGAGACAACTAAAGCAGTTTGGTCAGGAGGAAATGGATAAAATACTTTTGGACTGTAGAGAAGTCCCACTGAGAGTTAGAGAAATTGTTTACAGGCATTTATTGCCTCAAGAGGTCGTGCAACAAATTATTTTGTGTAAGGTATTATTATTTTTGCCCAGGTGGTTTTCGAAAGATTTTATTTCTGCTAAAAATAAATCTCACTCAAGCTTAATACTTCTTTTCGTAGAGGATGAGTCTAATTAAAGGGAAATCTGTAAGTAGTTTATTCAACATGTTTGAGCAAGTCACAGATTTTCGTCATACCGGGCAAAAAGACGGCATATTAAGGAAGATTTCTATCAGGTGAATGCATGGTATTAAAAAGAGCAGCAGTACAAACTCCACGGTTGAGCAGCAAACAGGTCTTTGAACCTGCTGGTGTCTCTGGAGTCTCAACAATCTCTTGATGCAGAATTCTCCAAAGGTCTGTCGTGTTTTCATAAAAATACAAATATCTACTGTGCAGCTTATCTCCAAACAGCAACTCTGAGAGGTTTTTGTTGCAAATTTAATTGAGATACAGAAACAGTCCATAGGCTTACAATTTACATGGATGAGAGAGTGTCAGTTGATATTGAAGAGCAATTGAACAACAATATGTTTGGGTTAAAAATATTTGTTTGCCAGCCCTTTTCAAAGCAGAACTACGCTTTTTACCAGCTGTTTTTGACTGATCTTACAAAGCCAACAGAATATGGTGTTCTATCACGATATAAGCACCAAGCCTCCCAAAACAAAATGCTTAAAAAAAACAACAAAAAAGGATGAATGCATGGCGGTGATGCCTCATATGTGGCATATATGAAGTGGGTTGGTCTGTCACTGCTACTCCCTCATTCCTTCACCCAGTCCCATGAGTGACACTGACATTGACTGGTGTTCGTCATTCACTAAATAAACTGCTGTATATTTTGTCATTATTGTTACAAACATTTTCTACTACCTTCAATGACCCCAATTGAAATAATAACATACATATCGTCGCTGACCTGTGAAAAATACTTATGTCCTTTTTTTTTTTTTTTTCTTTTTTCTTTTTTTTTTTTTACATTTATGGGATGAAACTGAATGCAGACACCCAAAAACATCTATATAAAAAAAAAAAAAAAAGACAAAAGACAGGACAGCGACGTTATGCATATTCTGTTCAACTATGAGGTACCCAAACTAATAATAGACGCAGCAAGCTCAGATTCCCCCATAATTTTATCTTCTACTCAAAAGCTGTCCTTGATCTCAAACTCAAAATGATGCAATTCTGCCATCTACAGAGATTTGCGAATTATTAGTAGTTTAGAAACCTCAATTTCACAGAGAAGCTGGGAAAGACCCTCGTCCATGTCTTCCTGTTGAAAAACGTACTTGACGTTCAGTATATGTTGGTGGGTTCCAGTTGACAAATATAAACGTCTGTGACAGTGAAGGTGTTAATAACACATTATTTTCTGAAGATTAAATAACAGATTTATGTATTTATTTTTTAAATTACATAATCTAGGAACACTATATTTAAGTAATTTTGGAAGAAGTAAATACGGTTGTCATCATGGTGGCTTTGTTCAAAAGAGCCCCTGAAACTATAGAAGCTAATATAATTACATTTTCCTTGTAGCTGACAGCTTAATAGTAATGTTTTTGTAAAGAAATATTTTCTATTCTGTGTTGGTCTAGGTTTAGTGGGCTGCATATCTGTTTTCTGCATACCTAAATCAAGTTTTTATACAGGAGCACAGATATGAACAAATTCCATCTTCAGCACAACCATTTATCTTATTCAAGGGCATCCAGACGTCATTGTTGCAGTCAAACACTGTTTTGGGTGGCTGCTGCTCACTCAGTTGACAGAGGAGATCGTCTTGTGGCTGAAGGGTTTGAATCCCGGCTCTTGACTGTCTGCTGCTGAAGTGTCCTTGGGCAAGACAGTGAACTCTAATTTGCTCCCGGTGAGCAGCATTGTTGGATGAAAGGGACAGTCTTTAAAAGTGTGTTGGACACCTCAAAATGTAGATAAAGTGGTGAACTACAGCAGGAGTTGAAAGTAGACTCTAATCGACTTTTGAATGTGGGTTGCAACACTGACAAAAACTCTTGCGTCGTTCTGGCAGGAGCAGCGGTACAAGCGCTTACTAGCTTTTATCTTGTGCTATTTGCATTTGATTGACAGGTGTGTCATAGCCAGTGACACAGTGGGCAGACCCCCAACTGCCAGTTCTGTTAGTGTGGCTGGTTTGAAGCCGTCTACATGGATTGTCTGGCCAACATGGAGAACATGGTGAATTAGAGAAGTTGACATGGTAAATCAGTGGACTTGGCTCTCGGTGCACTGCTGTGAGCTGTACATACTTTGTAGCACTGCAGAGGCTGTGCATCAAGCAATGCGTCACACTTATAAACCATTTATATGCGCCTGTACTGCTCCTAGTGATTCTACTGTATTTACAAAAGTGGAAGCATATTTTTAATAAAATACCTAATATTAAACATAAGCAACTACAATAACTCTCAAGAAGCAATTATTATAATTTTTTTTTTGGTCAAGGAATTTTATGTAAAGTTGGTGATTTTTGGACTGTCAAATTGTCACGTGGTCATGACTTGCACATGTTGACATCGAATTGGCCAAAAAACTGTTCACAAACACTCGAATATTTTTCCTCACGTTATTTTTAATGTTTACTATATACAGTTTGCTTTCCATTTGAGCATGATGTCACCAACTGGTTCTAGAGGGACTCTATCCTACATGTATTAGATGTTTCCCTCCTCCAGCACACCTGATTCAAATGTTGAGCTCATCAGCAAGCTCTGCAGAAGCCTGATAACGTTCTGATCATTTGAATCAGATGTGATGGAGGAGGGAATCTAAACCATCCAGGCTAGGGGGCCTATCCTTCTAATTCTAAAATTCATTGAACATAAGTGAACACAATTACATAAAACAATGCCCAGAATGGTTGTCTTTTAATTTTCTTGTATTCAGTTTTTTTGCATTAATTGTTTTTATTTCCATCAACTGAAAAGTGAGTCATTTCTTGGCATAGGTTTGACTGAATGAATGTAATGCTGGCCTTTCTCTAAGTATACCCTTTAAACTATTTATTTTGCCAACTTTAAACACAAGAGACCCCAAAACGAACGAACCTAATTTGCAATTGCTTTCACCTGTCATTCAGTGCCATCCAGGTAGGTGTACATGCAGGCGACGAATAGTGACGAGAAGGCGATTCTTTTGGGTGTGCATCATTGTAACGGACGAGAAGAGAGAGCAGCCTACACTGTCAGAAAGATAGCAAGGGAGAGAGGGAGAAAACAGCATTGTTTTTGATTAAGCTGATCACACTGCGCTCAAACCGCCGAGACTATAGATATCCATGCTTGGCTGTCTCTCAGTGGTCAGAGTCATTCACTCCCACCCTGACCCTCTTATAGCCAGAAGCTCTAAACACTGTAAAACCGATTCATTAAAATCTGCTGTTAGTGAGAGGACACACACACACAGATGAGCAAATGGACCACGGCCAATTATGTGATTCTCTGCCAGTTCGAAAGAGATTTAGGCAATAAGCATCTGAGGAGGGAGCGAGCGCTCACTACAGCTTATCTGCACGACTGTAGTTGGAAAGCAAGTTGAATGAATGAATGCATAGGTTGTTTTAGACAACACATGATGTTCACACGGATATCTCATAACCAGTACAGTGTTAAAGCTACATTACAATGAGTTGAAATGAAGTGCAATGAGAAGTAATACACACTCTAAATGATATGCCGCAATTTATAGTCCCTTTTCGGAAATTCAAAACAATGGAGGACTTAACAGTGAACATTTTTCTAAATTGCTCGTTATCATCATTACATTGATTATAATGATATGAATAGAATATTTAATTACACGGCATTATCTTGAATTAGATATTTTTCTACAGTGAATGGGAGCATGCCTTACCATTTACCTGCTCCTGGTCCAGGATGTACAGTGCAGTGTCTCACCCAAGGCCAGCTGGGATAGGCTCAAGTGCACTGCAACCGTTTGTTTGCGTTTAAGTGGTATAGACCATGGATGGATGGATGGATGGATGGATGGATGGATGGATGGATGGATGGATGGATGGATGGATGATTGACCAGGAGCAATCACACAATTCTATACACTGAATCTGGCATGTGGTGTCCATTCAGTACTTGAGGCTTTCCAGTTGTAATATAGCAAAATGTTTAAAAGTGCTGTGAATACAGTAATTTTCGATGCACTTTACTTGAAAGCCACTGTGGAAATACATGGGCACAGTCAGAAGCTAAAGAAGCCAAGCCAGTGAGCCAAGAAAATGAGTGTGTCCATTATACATCTTCCACTGATGTATATGCCACATATTTCATCCATGTTCAACACTAAAGGGTCTCTGGAAAAGTAAACATCAAGAGAATTGTTCCCAAGGAAAGATTTTAAACAACAGAAAAGGAATAAAGGAAACATGTCACATTTGAGTTCTTTGCAAGACGCGCTTCCGAGCTTAGGCAAGATATCAACTTTAGTATGCCCTGAGAGAAAGTCAGAATTGATATTTTAGGTCACAGTTATGAGTATGTTAGGTTTTATTTAGTAGGTTTTTTTTTTTTTATTTGTTAACAGAACAAATGGTAAATGCAAACTCCTGGCAGAGAATCAAACATTATGAGTTTTTTAAGAATGTATTTCACTGCCAGCCATTTTAGAAAATTTCAAAAAGTTCAATACCCACGTGATATTACATTCAATAATTATATATAAACCAAATCTACCAAATGACAGAATAGACTCCCTACTTTTTGCCTCGTCCCGTTCTTTTATAATTGACAGCTGAAAAATGTAAGTTGCACAAAATACAGCCATTTCTCCCATGGACTCTGAAACTGTTTATTTCGTATAAAATGAGGTATTGATGTCATCTACCGGGGGTTGGGCATCAGTAAAATTGTTTCCAAGTTGGCTCCAGGTGGAGGAGTGGAACCGTCACTTGCCTCCGGTGCCGGTTGGTGTGGGTTCGCTCCTCCGCCTGGGAGACCCATGTGGCTTACATGAAGTGAGCTTGTGTATGAGTGTGTGTGTGTGAGTGAGTGATTTAATAAAATAAAATTTAAAAAAAGTTGTTTCCAAGTTTGACATTTACAGTGGAGCATAATCAAATTCTCCCCCATCTATCCCCGCTCTAAAAAATATATATAATTGACAAGTATACTTGTCAAAGGCAGTGAATGAATGAGTATACAGTTTTTTGTTGTGTTTTTTGTCACCTGTTTGAATATGCATTTCGTATGAATTCCGTATTCTGACAACATAAGAAAACAATTCGGGAAAATGACCAGTCCAGTCATGTAGTCTCTCTCTCTCTCTCTCTCTCTCTCTCTCTCTCTCTCTCTGTATTATCCACAGTGTAACACCTGATAGACTAGTTTATTCAACACGTTCGTGTGGATATTCCAAAATATTTTGAGTAGAATGGCCATTGAAATATGCTTATGCCGTTTTGCAGATTGTGTGGCCCAGGGCTGGAATTTATGGATAAAGGGCAGCTCACATTAAGAAAAAGGATTTTATGGCACATAACAGAAGGCGAGCTAGAAACCTGCAGCTTTTAAAATTCATTGCTGCAGCAGTTGGGGGGAACAAGTGAAAGGTTGATGGCAAACTCCCATCCAACATTCTAACTAACAGCTCCCTTTTAAGTCCTTCTGAGCTTCATTAATCCCTAAACGCCTCAAAAACCTAGATCTGGGATTTATTTGACTTTTTATTTTTCTTGATACCTTTAGGGCATCAGCTATGCATCTGAAGTGAAAAGAATCAATACTGCACTATAACGTAACCTCTGTTTTACATCCAACTTTACTTTTCCTGACCAACAGCTCTGGGTGTTCCTCGTGTGTGGGTTTGAAAACGCATTAAGCTTCTCAAGTGGTAGATACTTAAACTTCCAGAATCAATAAGATAGACATATATAATGCATTACAACACATCATTACATACAATAATGTAGTTGTTACCATGGTCACTAGCTGTCATTAGTAACACTATCCAACCTCCCCAAAGCCTACTTGGGACATTTAGAAGTAATTTATTCTGAACACATTTGAAGTACAGCAGACTCTTTGAAGCAAACATCTTCCAGTTTAAGTGATCATTGCGTTCTGGAGCACCTCCCTTCTTCCTTTGTAACCTCAAATCCTTCAAATCCTTCAGGTTTAACGTTGGCTGAGTGATTTTGCTATTAATCGCATCCTGCAGACAGTCTATCTGGACCATTGGCCCCACTCCACTTGACTTCATCTCATTTAGTGGCATTATAGCTTGGCTGGTGCAGATAACATCGTATGCCTTTATTAACTGTGGATTACCTGATGTGGCCCCACTGTTGACTCATTTCAATCTGCGCTAATATTAATTCTTATCACTTTATGATTTATCGCTGGCTTGTCTTGGCCCTTTTGGTAGATTGGTCTTTTTTAAATGCTGATTTACACATTTATGAGGACAAAAGTCAGTGTATTGCATAAAAAACTGGCAGATGGATCTTTGTTACAATAATATATTTTAATGCAGTACATCTGACATTGAAAGCAACGGCTAAACATCTAATAATTTATTTCACGTATCGTCGACCAATTTCTTCAACCTGTTTTCTCAACCACAACAAAATATCTTCTCTGTACTCGGTAGCTAGAAGTGTTATACCACAATTATTTGACATTGAGGTGAAGGTTAGTGCTAAATTAATCTTATCTCAGTTCATAAAGCAACATTGTTATCAAATAACCCAAGCAAATCACAAACACTTTGGGACTACATCAGCAACACGGATTTCTCTTTGGAATATTGCGACACATTGCCATCTTATCAGCGATAACTGTATATACGTTATAATTGGTTGATCATCTTTTAAGTCAGTGAATCCCAAACACCTGTTTACACAGAAAACAAAAACTCCCACTACCAGAGGTGGCAAATTCAGGTCAGGAAAGTCAAAACTCTGCCACAGTTTTTTAGACACAGGTGCTTCTACTCAACCTGCAGGTGAACAAGCGCGTTTACCTGTCAGTTGAGTAGAAGCACCTGTGTTGTTTGTGACCAAGTATCTCAAACACATCTCATAACGGAATACATAAAGGGATTTATTTTTTATTTTTTTTTGTCTGCTTTATTCATATTCCACAAATGCCATATTAATCAGAATACCATGTTTTGACGGGTCGTGGACACATAGATATATTAAATAACATTTTTGTCTTGACTTTGCCTTTAAACACAAGCTAAATATGACTTGCTTATCTGTATGGTAAAAGGTTGAAGCCCATTAGGTTTAAAACTGGAGCTGCTCATACACTAGCAGGTGTTCCATTTCCCAGCTGTGCAACGTATTGAACTTTCACTCATGTTTCTATACTGTACAAAAGTTGGCACAGAATAGTCATTTACCATTCACTTTACATTTGCACTTTGTCCCACCGGGCGGCTGCTTAATACAAACGTTCTCTCATTTTTTCCCCCTGCACAGCAACAACTGACACTCTTTTGGCAATAGACTCAGATAAAGAGGTAATTTTGACAATTATATCCTGTAAATCAGTCTTTTCATTGTAACCCTTCTATGATGGCCACATCAAAACTATGGATTTTAAATTACTTTAAATAGCACCCTAACTTCTCTGAGCAGTGTTTGAGCTGCTGGGTATAATTGCAAAGTGGAATAAAATGGGTACCACAGTGTTGCAAAGCTTTAATGAGAAATCTCTGGTTGACTCAAAGAACTTGAGCTTCAACAAGCGGCTTTCGAATGAATAAAGAACCTGTAAGGAGACAAAGTGGGAGACTGATCGAAATGTACAAGATGCAGATGCTCACGGTTGTAAAGCTTCTCGAAACAGGTGCCATTAGTTGCAGTAACAGAATAATTGGAGGTTCTGCCTTCCCCAGTTGTTCTGTCTGCCTGCCTTGTAGCTTATATACAGTATGTTTTAATGCACGACTGTGAAATGAAGTGTTGTATTTGAACACAGTGGGTGCAGTGAAAGAGGACAAGTCTGTGGTCTTTGTTTGTTTTTTTTGTTTTGTTTTTTTAAGCTAATTCAAACTGAACCATTTATTTTCAAAACAAGAGTATAAGAGATTTTTTTTAACTAACAGACAAAAAGAGAACATTGACTACAATGTAGGTACTAAAGGTAGGTATTGCACAACTTTTTAATTTTAGAGTTAATTTGAATTTATTGTGCTCATTGGTGTCCATCAAATGAAACCTCACCTCGTGCTGCCATGTATACCTTGTGTTGTACATCACTTAAAACCAGAATTGAGCAAAGGTTATTCCACTTTAGCTGGGCTTGTAGGGACGATGCTTTGCTCAACGGCATCTCAACAGTTTGAGGGATGCTCGTCTGCTTGCTACAAACAACTTGTTGCCATTTTAACATTTTTTTTTTATGTCGATAGTGGGACTGGGGTCATCTGACTCCAAAGTCCAAGTCGTTACAGACTGAGCCGACCAAAATAAAATAATACCTTAAATGAAGTCATTATTTGCTCATATTTTACCACAAAACTTTATAAACTGCTTCATATAATCTAGATACAACCGACAGACACACAAGCAGTTAAATACATAAATAGAATATTCATATAAAGATTAAACAGAGAAAGGAAGGAATGAACAACTTTCACTACATTCAGGTTGATAACTTCTTCTGAATTGTAATGTATACTTTTAGTTCAAGAATGTAGACTAACAGACAACACAAGTCAGTTGATTTCAGACTGATGTCCGGGGGGACTTTCCCTTCCCCACAGAGGACCACTTACCAGGCTCATTTGTATTACCAATGCTTCTGCCTGTAAGTCATCAGGCTGAAAAGGAGGTGAGAGCCATGCCAGCACAGCGTGATTATAGCCTTAATATATTAACCCAGATTGGGCGACATCCAGAGACAAGTCAGATGAGGCTGTATTTGATTTTACTGTGCTGTAAGTGCCACATATTAAAGTTTCTTCGTGTGGAATATGCTCATTGCTCAATTTGAAGTCCTCATGTAGGGATCTTCAAATTCAGCGGGATACGGTTGCAAGGGGTTACTCAGGGCAAAGGTCCATACCTCGCGCCGAATTCGATTTGCATATTTTGTCAAACTCACAGCCAGCCTCCAGTGATATACAGTCCTTCCTGAAATGTGTAATATTTCTTAACTTCTACCACTTTATGCCAACACACTTAGCATTTTGGGTTTTTATTTTGCTGCATTTAATCGTTGATCACGGTTTGTGTTGTTAGGGAGGAGTTAGGTAATGTTTGTAATGTAAAGGTAGAAGGTGCTGAAACAGGCAGGCAGTCTAGCACGAGTGGGCCAAAAATACCTTTTGATAGTCACAGTTAGAATATTGTTTGGTTGCTGAGATTGACTCAAGGTTTTGCATGAAAAACGTCTAATGGACATGTTCCAACATTTATATCTGGGCCAGTTTCATTAGTTTGTTTTAAAAAACAATTGTGTTGGACCACACAAAAAAGGAATGCCTGATTGGCAAGAGTTCAAGGTAATTCTCAGTAATTATAAATTTGCAGGGATGTTTGATACCACTTTTTTAGTATTTTATGAGTACTCACCGATACTGCTACGACTTTTGAAATTTCGTTGAACACAATGACATAGAAAAAAAATAAAAATAAACTTTCTGTCTGATGCAGATGATGTAGGTGATTTGCAGATATCAAACTGCCACAGCGTAGCACCAAATACTGCCAAGGACGAATTTCCTAATGTCAGATTTTTGGACAGCCTCCATGAGTACCTTAAAATAAATAAATAAAATAAAATAACTCGGGTTATTCACCTGCATCCCCAATAGTTACTTTTTAACATCAAGAGTAGCAATAATTTTGTCCACATGCAATTGTTGTTCTTAAGCCAGTACCAGAACAACAGTTGCCTCAAAAGATGTTAGGGGTGATAAAGAAATTGAGAAAACAAAAGAATACATTTGGTCTTTATAGTTACGTCACATGTTTTTCTGGGTTAAAGTTATTTAATTATCAGCGCCTGAGAATAACACCACTAAACAATCAAATCATTCTTTTTAGCTCCTAAATCTTATGAGCAGTCACAAGCTCCTTTCTTTGTACCACATGCACAGACACATGCAAGCACATGCACACAGCTTTTAAAAAAAATAAAAAAAACAAAATAAAAAAAACACTTGTTGGGGGAAGAATCTAGTCTTGTGATGTCAAGGAAGAGTGCATACTGTGATATCTCCAATGTAATTAAACAGAACTAAAGGTCTGCTGTGACTGGGATGGTTTGGCAGCACTTGGCTAATAGTAAAGCTAATTAAAGTGTGTTTTATCCCCCTAATGAAACACATCCCCTCGCCCACAAGTTCAGCAGAATGACTTTAAAGGCCCATGGGGAGATTTGGCAGTATGATACTATTTCTTACCTTTCCATGTTCCCTGTAAAAAACATAATCTACAAGGTTGAGAATGTGATTAGAAGCTCAGTTAATTACTTAGGGTACACTTTTCTGCAGTAGTATTTGTGCTCACATATTAGTTTGTATTGTCTGGATTATTAATTTTCAAGATTCTATATCACTTTGCTGAACTCCTGAAACAACATTTTTCAGTCTATTAAAGTGCAGGAAATCAACTGCAGTCTTGGAAAAATGGTATTTGGACCATAGATAGTTAGTTGCATCCATGTATACATGTATGTATATGTATATTTCAACATAAGGGTCACACTGATGGTATAATAACAAAAAATGTATTTATTACTTCATACAGATAAGTGTTAAATGCGGTTACATTCGCAGTGCATATTATAGAAACAGCTCTTTATACAAGTGACAGCAGCCAGACAGACAAATTGGCATGCTGCCATTTAATAGTTGAACATCAATAAACAATCCCTACAATAAAGCAGCTAGCTGATAATGCAATGGCTGCCAAACTTTACATGTTGTAGATAACTGAAAATGTGTGCAGGTATATTGACTCTTTTGATGGAGGCAGAAAATTGTGTGAGTAACTAAGTTTAACAAACAAAATTGCCTGTGTTGATGATGAATCCAAGTTCAACGCTACCACCTGGATAACTGCTATACAATTCCGTCTTTGAGCTGTTGATGTTGTTCATCTGGAAGTCAGCTAAAGACAGTGATTTATGCCTGAGGTTTCATACAGAGTAGCCTCATTACACACAGCCATTTTGAGAATCAGCAGATAATTACAGTATACATCATAGACCTCATGGGGCCCACAGGATTCAGTCCACTCCACCGACTTAGAGTATTATCTAGGGCACATGGCCCAAGAAATGCGACAAAAAAAATGGATGCTGTAATTGTTTGTGACAACATTTGCTCATAATTTAACTGGAGTTCTTTTAGAACATTCATTAAACAATTGTGAATTTGCATTTCTAATTGCTCTGCCATGACAAGTTGCTACTTTATCTTGATTCAGTTCAGGTTGTAAAAAGAGTTCTGCTCCTTTGAGAACTGTATAATAGTTTTAAATTAAATGATTATTTCTATGTTTTTAAGTATTTTGTGTTATGAGTGTGTTTATATTCTACCCCAGTGGAACATAATAGTTGTTGGATATATTTAAAAAAAGAAAATACCATCCATACTATTATTCTCTAACTTATTTTTTTAATCTTCATTAAAGGGAACATTAACACGCGCCCGAACTGAACTGAACCCTGAATATCTGGACCTACGTCCCCGAGCTGAGCTCAACCCTGAATATTGGACCCCTTGCACACCCTTAGTGAGTACAAATTGTCCCATTTGTCATTAATCACCATGCATTCATGCATCTCATTAAATTTGAAATATCAAAGAGAATATTGCTTGTTAAGAAGTGACTTGTTTCAAATTCAGTAAAATGCTCACCGCTCATTCAAAACATTCAAGCATGCTTAGTCTTGATCATAAACTGTGCGTTTGCTAATTCTTTCCCATACCAAGTATTCTTCACTCATTAGAAATTCTCTTAGATTGTAGGTACAACATCATTAGGTTCATTGCTTAACGTGATGAAAATGTGCCTGCTATTTTTACTTGAGTAATAAGTATTAGTCTCATTAACTCCATACTTGGAAAACACAGCGTGTGATAGTCATCTGGGGGTTGGAGAAGATTGCTTGTGTTGTTGCACATACACACAGGAGAATCTTGGATGTCAGTTTCTCTTAATTTTCCATCATCAATACAGCACATAAACCACGGGAACGTTCCTTGCTAGCAAAGCCTCTTACCATATTCTCTTCACATTATGAACTCTATCATGTTAATTTGCCTCTGTGATCCTCTTTTCAGCTTTTATTTTGTTGATATATATCTACACAGTAGACACACCTGACCATTGATTGCCCGCTGTGATTATGATCCAGAGAAACTATTATAATATTCTGCAAACACACCCACAGATAGCATGTGTGCATATATAGAAGGTCCGCAAGGCCAATAGAGAAGCTATGTCTACAGTGTCCATATTAACCAGTATTTTGTCTACTTTTGATGCGTACACTGCATAAACCACTATCAACCTTTGTGAAAATAAATAATTCAGAGGGAATTAATCAATGTTATATTTACAGTATTACTTTAAAGAGAAACCTGTTTCCTGTCAAGGTTTTGCTCAAGGTTTCGGTAAAGTGTTGTCAAGAAAATCTTTAAACAAAAAATCATAAACCTATATTAAAGTTCAGTGTGCATAGGGCTGTGCACAATTCAGTGGTAATTCGAACTCAGAGGAGTGGCTTGGGAGCGGAATTGTGATAAGTGAATCAGAATTATCGGGTTTGAATCAAAATTATTTCTTAGAATATTGTTGCAGTTGTGGAGCTCAGTATACGTGATGCATAGTTGACATACCTATGTGGGGAGTGCACATGTACGGCTACTACTGCTACTTTGAAGCGAGACAGCAGCCAATATTTTCAGAGTTTGGCGTGGCCATAAGTATGAGGAAAAGGTGCACATAAATTTTGGTGTCAATTGGTTGTAGGCGACATTGAGCTTTTTTACATTCAGCATTTTAGACTACGCACAGGTTCTACATTTGTCTGGTATGAGGGATCCCGGATGAAGTAAGCCATTTTGAACTAAAACTTACAAAAATAGAATAATAATACAAATGCACATTTAGTCATAAATAAATTAAGAAATCACATCATTAGATGTTGTGTCAAAACAGGGTGGTTACATATATTTTAAACACCAAATGTGGTGCTTTGTTTTCCAGAGCATTATCTTGCCACATCCTTACTGTATATTCTCATTAGTTGTACACACATTAAACTTTTATCACCTGTGCTCTTGTGGGTGGAATATCAACATGTGGGTATGGCTCACAAGGCAGCAGTACACATCCACTATAAACATTGAGAATGGAAGTCTCACCTCCCCAAACTCCCAATAGGTTGGATACAAGCCCTCAGGTACAGTCTTGTGCTGCACTGATTAGACCGTAGTGGCTCCAGTCAGCACAAGAGGTCAAACGACTGCACATCTATAGAATTCACCAGCAATATTCCCGGTCTGCTATGATATTTTATCCTTCTGCGGTTGTGACCACAAGACGTGTTTTTGATTTAAGACTTCCGGCCATCATTCCCCCATAGCAAAACCCTCCTAATTGCATATATATATATATATATTTATATATATATATATATATATATATATATATTGTGTGAAATGCAATTTCCAGTATACATCAATCCATCCATCCATCCATCCATCCATCCTTCCATCCATCCATCCATCCATCCATCCATTTTTTAACCAGTTACTCCTCATAAGGGTTGGAGCCTATCCCAGCCGGCTTCGGGCAGTAGGCAGGGTACATCCTGAACTGGTTTCCAGCCAATTGCAGGGCACAGAGAGATGAACAAACCACTCACACTCATAAGCACACCTAGGGACAACTCAGAGCGCCCAATTCACCTGCCAAGCATGTCTTTGGAATGTGGGAGGAGACTGGAGACCCCGGAGAAGACCCACACAGGTACTGGGAGAACATGCAAATTCCACCCAGGCAGGCCAAAGCCTTGACTCGATCTTGCATCCTCAGCACTGGAGGCGAATGTGCTAACCAGTCATCCACCGTGCCGCCCGGCCCCGCAAATTTAAAGGATAATTGATTGCTTTGAATTCATTTGGACAGAATATTTACTGATCAAGGCTACTTTTGTCACTATCACATGGAGGTCTCAGAGAAAGTGGGCGTGGGTTTCGTCCGCAGTGGCGATGCGGGGGGGTGTCCGCACCTTATGATGTCAAAGAGTGCCAACAGCTCAATTTCTCTGGTTGGGAGTGGCTGGTGCTTGGAGAGCAGAATGATCTAGAATTTCTCATAGAGGGGTGAATGGAGGAAAACACCACTCACGTCATGTTTTTGGTGAGGAATTAGCATTTTAACACGGCTAAAAGCTCCAAAAAGTTGATTTTTCATGTTGCTGTTCCTTTAATGACTTCAAAGTTGTACATCGACTGTTTGGTCCCTGTACAGCCAGTGGTCCGCATTGCTGGCAGTACATTTTGTAAGTCGGATTCGTTTTCAGATCCCGATTTAATCTCACCAAGGCAGACCTTTGTCACCAATTCTGCTTATACCCTTTTAGGACAGAATTCCAAGGTACAGCCAAAGCCTCAGTATTATGTCTGTTCTTCTTATGGATTACGAGGTTCTGTTGGATTCATCGAACCGTAATCTTCACCTCTCGCTGGTGCAATTCGTAGCTGAGTGTGAAGAGGTTGGGGTGAGAATAAGCATGTCCAAATCAGAGGCCATAATACTCAGTGAGTAAATGGTTGGAATGCCCTCTCACGGTCAAGAATATGATCCTGCCCCAAGTGGAGAAGTTCAAGTATCTTGGGTTCTTGTTCACAAGTGAGACAAAAGGTGGATTGATGCAGCATCTGGAAAGATGCAGACTCTACAGTTTGTCGTGGTAACAAAAGTTGTGAGTGGAAAGCCAAAGCTCTTAATTTACCGATCAATCTACGTTCCCACCTTCACCTGTGCTCATGCATGAGATGTGGTTTGTGATCGAACAAGAACACGGATATAAGTGGCTGAAATACTGCTATATGGGAGAACAGGGCTATCAGGGTGGCACATACTCTGATACAGTACTTTCTACTTTAAATTTATGTGTCCCAAAAGATTAATAAATCAATACTTGTCTGGCGTGTTCCTCAAATTTCTTGTCTGGTATCATTGTGGAGTGGTGCCATTTTCTTTCTGGACCACAATGGATGGAGGTATACACACTCTCCCTGCTTTCTTCCTGCCCAAAGGAAATGATGACTCTCATTATCGCCTCCAAGCAAGATGGCCACAGTGCCCCTACACAGCTGCACCATTAAGTTACCCAACATCTTTATTGTATTGGGGTTCGATAAGTTCCTTTTTTTTTTTTTCATTGTTCAGTGCATCAGGGAGCTGATGCATGAGGGATGGGTCAGCATTAACAGACATTGTAAAAAAAACAAAAACACAGCTGATGAAAATGATTCAATTTAGAAAACTGTTGAGCACCCATATGAACCTTATCAGGGTTCATGTGATCAAGTTACAGTGGATTTAACAAATTGCATTCTCAACAAAACAGAAAACTACATTTAAAAAAATTGCCTTGTCTAATAACTTCAACTCAATTTATAGAGCACAACACAGTTGAAACAAAGTGCTGCACAAAATCTTAAACGATAATAATAACTGTGTTACAACATTGTTATAATGGTATTACCTTATTATTATTATTATTGTGATAAGTTATTAAATCCTTATCTTTAAAAACATAAAACCAGTCTAAGACATCAAGACACACCTGCAGCAATTCCACTGTTTCTTGAAACTAAACTGTCACAGTCCTTATGTTGGCTGCCTGCTGTTCCAATAGAGGCCTGTTGGTGGTCTCAAGGTTTCAAGTTGTGGTCAGATTCCCCAGAGCAAAGAGAAAAGAAAGAGCCGTATGCTCCCTTCACATTGGCATTTGGCATACCCTGTAGGAGGTCTATTCCCTCGTGTCACAGTCTACATGTGTGAAGTTGTTAGTAGATGAGAGAGAATGAACATGAATGAAGTATCCACTAACCAGTATGAGGGCACCGGAATGCTGTCATTGTAATCTCAAAATCACAGCATGCATAACGTTACTCATGTCGGCTGCGGCTGATGATAGTTTAAACAAAAAAGTCCACTTTTCTAACAGCCGTTAGTTGGTGCTTTGGTGAGTAAGCTGACTTTCCTCATCATGATCAATGGAAAGGTTCAACTATCCTGTGCCATTCAGTCCTCTCCACTACTTGACTTCACTTTAGCGGTGCCTCTCTATTTCTCCTCTAGGATGTATTTGTCCATGTTAGAGGAGAAAAAGCCTGTATGCCTTGCAGTTGTAGGTGAAGCATCTTAAAAAAAAAATGGGAGAGTTTGATGGTGTCGATATTATCTGACAATACATCTTAGAAAAAAAAAATGACATAGTAAAATACAACAAAAGGGTAAAGGAACAAAATTGAGTCAAGATTCTTACCACATTGCTGAGTAAATATTACCGATAGCAAAGAACATAGATAATGTCGTGACAATTCGAAATCCACAGGCCAAAGTTCATTCTATGTTCAGATTATTAATTAAAACAAATTGTATGCTACCAAGTCCCTTTGATTGGGTTGAAATAGTTGCTGATAAAGTTTAAGTTGGTGTTGGGTTGTATAAAGTGTAACCATAATTAACGTATCCTGTTTTTGTTCTTTAAAATATATTCATCATCGTTCACAGTACATGCAGATGGATAAATAAGTCATTGAAATTAGTTTGGTGCCCCAATTCAGACAGTAATAGCATCCAGGCACTACATCGAAGCCACAATATAGTTGCTATTTCTGTGTAGTCTGAACAAAACATTTCCCTTTCTTGTTTTAATCAAAAAACATCATCATGTTCCCAACTCTAAATTGTTCTTTGCAAAACAATATACCTTCCTTCACCATGTGATTTTTCTTCTATGCATCATACGGACTTTTTTTTTTTTTTGATAACCAGCAGCCGTTGTGCAGATATTGTATTTGCTGCCACAAATTGTGCTTTGTTCACACTGCCAACCAAGATTTTCTATAAACCGCCAGCATGCAGCAATGATCCTGGAGCTTCAGTAAATACACGCACAGACCAATTTGCTCATTATGTGTTCGACTGGCACCACAACTTTCAATCATTTCATTCACCATTTCTGTGACTTTGTCAAAGATTCTAAGACTGCAGCAAATTGTTAACCTGGCAATAGCCAGATGGATATTGTGATTCACTCAAGGGAGTTCTCCACAGTATCAATCTGGGACTGTGCCATGGTGATTTGCTCGGGAAAGGCGGGACATTCTGTACAATACTTTGAACTGGATGATGCGGCATTGTGCACATTTCTTTTGACCAGTCACGGCCACGAATGAAAATGTCATGACATTCAAAAAGGAAACAGTGAGTAATTCTTGTGTACAAACTGATGTATCCAGTAATTTTATAATTTAATGTCAATCTGTGAATGTTCATGCAAAACCAAATGAACAAAAGTATCAGGACACAAAGCAAACTATTTTGACTCTTATTTAAGTGGCTTTAAATAGTTAAGAAAAGCTTACAAAAAATGCTTACAATCCAAAAAGCTTACAATCCAAAAGCCAATGTAATTGGTGCAAACTGGGTTCAGCTGCAGTGGATTTGTATGACACACTACTTTCTCTTCTTAATGTTTGACTTTCGCTGAAGGTCAGTTTGGCCATTAGCTAGATCAGCCTATTACTGCATGCCCCGTCTCTCTACTACAATTCTTCTCACTTCTCCCACCCATGACCTAAACAAGGAGGTTATGGGTCTAAATTTCATCTTCAAAGGTAAGATGCCAACTTGGTAACTAATTGCTGATCACATTAACTTCACCGGTCAGAGACATCTGTCAAAATAACATGCACCCATTTGTCCTCTACCCCCTCATGTGTCTTTCTTCTTTTTATCCTCAACTTGATCCTCCCGTCCTCGTTTTATTAACAACAGGGCTGGTGGCACGTGATAACTGGTCACTCCTCCAGGCGTTGAAAAGCAAGGACACTCTATTATCCTTGCTAGATGGATGAGGTGAAATATTGCCTGCAAGTGGCGGCGCTCTCTGCAAGAACTCCTACAGACTTAAAACCCCTTTGTCTCTGACAAGGAGAAAAATTAGTGACAGTGCCAGGTTTCTGGATAGGGGGGTGCTTCTTTGAATACAAAATGGGGAGGAAAAGTATGTCAGGAAATCCAGAAAATGCACATTATTGTTTGGTTTGAGCATAAGGCGTTCATGAAAAACTGCTGCATTGCTCTTGATACCTACTGTTTTAAATCCCTAATTCCCTTTTCTCCATACACTTCTCAAGTGATACATATGTGTGAAAAAAGAAGAAGACAAAGAATGTTAGTCTCTGGAGTATACACTATTGCTTCTTAAAAAATAGCAGTGTTTAATGTGTTGGTTTACGTATACACCTCTTATCGCTCTTTTGCCATTTCTCTTTTATGGAAAACAACACACTTCCAAATGTGTCAGCTTGCTTGATGTATATATGAGTGCTTTGTATTGGAGATATCCAGATATCCAGAAATATCACACCAGACTGGACTAGCTATACTTGGTTAACCTCAGAGAAATCTTATCTTATAGTCTCATGATCCATATGAAAGTTGAGGTAAAGAATACCTTTAAGCCTGAAGTACGTGATGTATTGTATCGGCCCACCTTGATGGATTTGAGTATAAATGAAAACCAGGGTTAGAGTTGGCATGCCTCTAGGACAGTTCTTAACCTGACTTCGATCGAAACCCTGGAGTTTGGCGAGTCAGTCTCAGGGGTTCAGCGGAGGTCAAGACACACACCTGACTTACAGAATGATTTGTGAGGATATGCTCCAACTGGTCATCATTGGCTGCAGGGAATTTGATGCGCTCAGCAGTTGTCTTGTGACAGTTGTGATGGTGTCATTTCTTTCTTATTATGTCATTTCGTGTCATTTCTTTATTATTGTAATCACTTCATACTAACGAAAGTGGTTGGACAAATATGGTAATTATGAATTCATATGCATAATGTATGGTGTTCCACAGGGATCAATTCTGGGCCCTCTGCTGTTTTCATTGTATCTGCTGCCCCTGGGTACCAGCTTAAGAAAAGAAAACAGTGGTGGATGTTTTAAAGCTTTATACAGTGTTCCCTCGTTTTCCGCTGGGGTTAGGTTCCAAAAAATACCCGAAATAAATGAAATCCGCGAAGTAGTTAGCTTTATGTTTTACAACTCTTATAAATGTTTTAAGGCTCTAAAATCCGCGACCGCACAATTTAGACACTTTTCTCATTGAGGCATTTACATGTTCTCACATTTCTCTCTTGTCCAAACATTGACAATATTCAAACCTTCATAAATTTTATAAAATGGGTATATTACTGTAAAAAAATATGCAAAATTGCACTTAAAAAAAAATCCGCGATACAGCGAGACCGGGAAAAGTGAATCGCGTTATAGCGAGGGAAGACAAATATTTTATATATTGAGTGATGGGAGTCAGTGTCTAACTGCATAATTTCTTATGCCAAGTTGAGCAATTCTAGTCCAGCACAACTAGATATCTAAAAGAACACATTTTTAAGCTGCATGGCTATGAGAATTCAAGAGATACTTTCTTAATTCAAGGTGAAGAGAGCCAGATTATATGAAAAGGCTATTCTCCCTGTTCATTCTATCCATCCACCCATCCATTTTTTTGACCGCTTATTCCTCACAAGGGTGCTGCCGCCTATCTCAGCTGGCTTTGGGCAGTAGGCGGGGTATACCCTGGACTGGTTGCCAGCCAATCGCAGCTGTTCATTCTATTCACCAGTAAATCCTATCTATACCAACTAAAGTCTTTATTTAAAAAAAATAAATAATCAAATAAATAAATAAATAAATAAAATCAAACAAATATTTTATTTTCAATAAAGAAGGGTTCGGTGAATGCGCATAGGAAACTGGTGGGGTTCAGTACGTCCAACAAGATTAAGAACAACTCGAATATTCTTGGAATATTAGCTGGACTTGTCATGTTTATATCCCTGGTTATTTAAAATTGGGATATATTCTAAGTTAGAAAAGTTGACATGATCAATTCTAGTTTGTTTTGGGTCTAACATGGAGGGCAACATTTTGGGTTGTAACACCATGCTGTGGTAATGACAGGAAGTTGTTGTCCTGATTACAAGCCTGTTTTTTTTTTTTTTGATTACAAGCCTGTTTAATGCAGTGATGTTATGGTGAGAAACAACATAGTTTTAATTGATTCTGTTGCTTTGTTTACTATATTATCATGCCACAAATAGTCACAGTCACACGCTCACCTTGTGTCATGCTTGTAAGCAGAAAGTTTGTAATTTGTCTCACGCGCGCGCACACACTCACACACCCTCGCCAAAGCGTTTGTGATTCTTAGTTCTCTAGAGTTGCAATCTGAATATAAAGCAGGATCACAAACACACAACAACACAAACACAGAACTGTGCCTGTAACCAAGAGAAGCAATTTCATATTACGGTGACGCCAATCCTCATGTTGACACTTCACACTTGTTTGCTGCACACATGGAAACTTCAATTGTTTTTCAGGGGGCAAGAGCATTTCACAAATAGATCTTCAAACACTGGTGGAAATTTCAAACAAACCATACCTTCCAGGTAAATTAAATTAAATTTAAATAAATTGATAAAAAGACTTGTAATTTGTGCAATTGTCTTACAAACTTTTTGTTGATTTGATTTTAGATTACCATGCCTGACCAGGCAAGTCCATTGCTGGCTCATTATAAATTAGTTGCCATGTGCACACGAGTATAAAAAAAAAAAAGGTACGGAAATAATAATGTGAAACAATGCACTCAGTTACTGGCATTTTCCCACCAACTGCCAGTTGAGTGACTTGCAACTATTTCTGTTTCACTCCATCACTTATTTATGAATCTAAAAGCCAACACATATGAGGCCATTAAGCTTTTTAAGATGTTTTAGGTTCTCACTACTTCTGGATATACAATATTACTGTTAAATAATTCCTGATGGGAAAATGCTTGAGATGTGAACAATTTGAATAAGTCATTTTAATAATGGCCCCCAACCAGAACGAAGAACGTTTTATCAGCAGAAATGGAAAAAGATCAAATTCAAGTTAATGTTTGAAGGCGCTCTTTTAAAGACGCTACATTGAAAGATTATCATTTAAAATGTCATAATAAAAGCAGCAAACACCACAACACATTTCACAAACATTCTTGTTTGGACCTTGTGGACAAAATATTTCCACATTTTCGAATCTACTCAATGCGTGACTCAGTAAGTATCCCTCGAAGAAGAATGTACATATAAAAAGTCCATCCGGCATCTCATAAATGTTCAACTCTGAAGTTTATTGGTACCTCAAGAACTTATTAAACTAAATGCTCATCATCCATGCATTTTATTTGAATCAAGGACCACTCAGTGTGGTATCTTCTTGTTATGTTGTTGCTGTACAAGGTTATTAAAAAGCGAAGCATGTTTAGTCATTTGTTATCCTTGGCATTGTAATTAACTTGTTGGCTTCGGGCAAGGCCTACAGGTTGTCTGTGCAGTTCAGTTTGATAGGCCTGCCATAACTAGATCTGCACACCTCATTACCATAAAGGGTGCTAAAGACAGATGACTATAGGAGAGTCTTAAATATGAAGTGTTGCGTGGGATTTTTTTTCACTGTGTATTTGTAGTTTTTAATAGGTCAGGTAAGAAGTAATTCTAACATAGTCGTGTCAGCATGGTTTCACAGTTAATTTCATAATTTTGCATTCCAAATTGTGTAAAAATTGATACCAACCATATTTGTATCAGCACGATTATATTCAAAATTGGGCTTTGTCTGCATAATACATTTCAACAACCAGCCACGAGCAAAATTAATCTTGGCACAGCTGCTTTGCTCCCGAAATGGGCTTCTGAAGTTGCAGAAAGTACAAATGGATGGAGCAAGACAACATTTGGTAAGCAACTGTTTCAAAATAAAATAAAGTCAAGAAAATGGATGGATGGATGAATATTATAATTCCGCCATCTCTATAAAACAAAGTGGAAAGCGAATGGGGTGAGGATCACCCGGCTGGCATAATCAGCAAGTCAAGACAGCTTTATTTGTATAACATATTTCATACACAAGGTAACTTAATGTGCATTACATCATTAAAAGTACATTTAAAAGCATTTAAAAACAGTAATATGCCTCAAAACCTTCAATCATGTCATGCTAACGCTGTTTTAACACAAACGAGATATATTTGCATGAAGCCGTCACAAAAGGTTTATTCTCCCTTCTGCCTTTTACTATATGTCACTGGCATAGATAAATGATTTTTTAAGTATTATATATGGTCATTAATTAATAATTTTTCAAGTTATGTAAAATTGGATAATGTCCCATGGCATCATTGATAATCTCTTACAGCACACCAGAATGCTGGTTGAGAATCACTGCCCTTATAAACGTAATCACATTAGACTGTTGTAATGAATTTCACTACATGGCAGCTGCTGGACCCAGCCGGAGTTCAATTAATTTAGCCCCTACTAGTTTACTGTCTACATGAAAAAAGTAGCGCTCAAATGTATCCGGCCATTATAGATTTTTTTTTTCTTCTCTTGTTTGCACAGGCAGATGTGTAAGTAGCTGACAAGAGAGTTAAACACATAAAGCAAACAGCATTTATCCTCATTCTCCCAATTATTCCATACTGAAGGCCCATGCTATTTTTCTGCTGACATTTATTATTTTTTTTTTAGCTCAAGCTTTGGTTCATGACACACATACCCCCTGGGCTTCCTGTAAGAGAAGACTTGATTTGGCTAATTGGTACCAAAGTTGTTAATTGGGACAGTGGAAAGAAGAAATAGAGAATCTCAAGATACACTCTAGGGAAATTTGTTTGTTCAACCTCATTTTCTACCTTTACACATTGTTTATTTTTGTTCGATTCAGCCTGAGTGAAGACGTAACTATGTTGTGCTAACAAAAAGCCCCATAGAGAAAAGCATTACAAAAACAAAAATATTGGCTTAAAGTAATGCACATGAATTCATTTGATGTCTCAGTGCCTCATTGGAAATGTTTGCAATTTGTGTATCTCAACCATTTGTTAATTGTTCAAGAACTTTCCATCACTCTAATTTAACAACAATTTGTATTGGCTTCATAGTGATGCCAGTATAGACAGAAAAAAATGCCTGCAATTTGCATTGTTGATTGTGCAGTTCTGTCAGTAAAAGTCACAAAACAAAGCCCTCTTTGACTGTAATGGTGTCAAATTAAACAGTCACATAAGCAACCAGTGCAACATTTCAAAAGACAATATTTGGAGGAAATACTCAATGGCTGCCCTCAGATTATCTACAGATTTTTCGTTTTCTTTTAATTTCAAAATGTTTAAAGAGCCACAAACTTCCTGCTGCTGAGCAAAATCCTCATGCTATGAACCCTGGAAAATGCAAGTATCAAGTGTTTGACCATCATCAAACCCGCTACAGAGACAAAATCTGTGTGCCCAGGCGACAGCTGTTAAGGCAGCTTTTGATGTGTTACCCAGCATCGGAAAACCCATGGAGCTCAAATCTGGATATGAACAAAAAATCTTGACATGCATGACAAGCCCACGTGCAGTCAGTTATGAGTGTCTTTCCCCCCCAGGCTTTCTCATATGACCTGACTTGCCAAAATGTAGTCACTTTTGGATATTAAAAGCTATTGAAATTGAATACTGTTCAACATGATTAAAAACATAATGTGTATAGCTCCCTCAAGTTCAGGGGTCGACAAGTTTTAATACTCAAAGATCCATTTGAAACATCTTCCAGAGAAAATCCCACTAGGAGGCAATAATAATAATAATAATAATAATAATAATAATAATAATAATAATAATAATAATATCAATTATAATACAATTACATGTAAAACGGTTGTGCTTTGTATTTATGAAATTTGTTAACTGCTACAGATAATGCAACGAAAACATACTGACATATTTAACAAATTGGGAAAGAAAGACGCTTGGTTGACGCTTACTTTAAAATAAAATCATCTGTGTCTGAGTCCACATATTTATGAAATTAAAGCTGAATTATCAACTGGCAGCAAACCAAAAAATGCCATCTGCTTCTGTGTTACATCATTTCATTCCTTGTGGAGCGCACAGTCAGATGCCAGTCAGTCAGTTCATGCAGGATGAAGTATTCAAGTTGCCGTTTTCTTCACAACCTTTTCTTGACTTTGCTAATCCAGGTCAATAGCTCAATAAATTTTGTTGTCAAGTGATGGCAATTATGGTGCTTATTTTGTGCTTCCAATATGATTTAAAAAAAAAAATAATGCTACAAGACCACTTTAATCTGAAAATGTAGTCACTTAAAAAAAAATGACAGAGAGCTAGAGCAGAAGAATGCAAGAGCTGTTTGTGGATGTGGAGCCACACATTGACTCACACTGTTTGAGTCCGAAGATTTTGTAGCTTTATAGTCTGTAATTCACAAAGAGTTTGTGGAGGACAGAAGTTTTATTATTTGTGCAATACTGCAGTTTTTTAAAACAGGACACAATGTCGAAAGGATAACATAAAAAATGATAGATAAGTATGATTATTGTGAAGTTGATTACTTATTTTAGAGATTTTGAATTGTCATTTCAACTTACATTTGTGTTGTCCTTTTGGCCTGTACACATATATGTTATTGGATGAAATGAATTTGCATTGGCAAACAAGCTTACAGCTGAATAACACTCATTAGCCCTTCATGAGAGCATCCAAACAAAATCTGCTCAAGTTCAGTAATGAAAAATGGAGTGTAGAAAAAATATGATGGAAATTGGAGATTTAATAAATAAATGGACTATATATATATATGATATAAAAAAAAATACTTACATCTCCTGGGGTCAGCCTCTGTAGACTTAGTGGTCTATGAAGGCATCATTAACTGGCTTTATCAGCATATTGACCCCAAATCCAGGACCTGTGGGGCCTGACTATAGTGGTTCAGGCATAAGCGTATGAGTCTTGGTTGGATGAAATAAGACTTTGAAGTGGATTTTCTATTTGAACAATACTTCAGGGATTTTGAGTCATGCCCTTTTTTGTCTTTGAGGCTGTACAGTTGTGTGGGTAGAGAGTTATAGTTACTGAATCGATTGTTAAAAAAAATAAATAAAAAATACTCATGTTGCCGTTTTTTGCTTCTTCAGCTAGACTATTTACTGCATTTGGACTGCACATCACATGGTAGTATCAAACACATTGTTGAGACAACAAATAGGTTATTTTTCATTATTAATGTGTCTGGAAAATGTGTCCCTAGTTAATACTAGCTAGCACCAGGATTAACACGTCACATTGAGATGAATAAGAATAAATGTGACATAGTATGTCCATCCAGCCGTGGCAGGCGGGTTACAGCGTAGATTAGTTGGTAGCTATTCACAGGGCAAATATAGAAAAACATCTGTCCACATTCAAATTCACAACTACTGACAATTTATAGCAGCGGTTCATAACCTGGGTTTGATTGAACCCCAAGGGTTCGGTGAGTCAGCCTCATTTGTTATGATACTCCACTTGCTTGGCCAATTTTGGCTCCAGTGCTGCATTGCCTGGCCTATCTGTGCTACAGGGAATTCGGTGTGCTCAGTAGTCAAATTGTGTCTGTTGTAATGGTACGTCATGTGATTTCTTTATTATTGTAAGCCCTTCATACAATGTCGAGTAAAAAAAAAAAAAAAAAAAAAGTAGTTGGACGAATATGTGTTCTATGAATTCACATGTACAACAGAATGTATGGTGTTCCACAGGGTTCAATTCTGGGGCCTCTGTTGTTGTCATTGTACCTGCTTCCCCTGTGTTTCATCTTTGACAAACAGCTATGGTTGTTTTAAAGTGCTCTATAAATATAGAGTTGGGTGATAAGAGTTATTGTCCATACTGCATGATTTGCAATTCTAGTCCAGCACGACTAGCTTTCTAGCAAAACTAAAGGAACACTTCCTTAAGATGTATGGAGATGCAGAACACAAGAACACAACACTCTTTGAATGCAAGGTGACGAGAGAGATTTGTTGAAAAGGCTACTCTCCCGCTTCCTTTTGTTCATCAATAAACCTTATAGCTATGTCTTGAATTTGAAAATAAATAAATACTTAAATAAATAAATAAATAAATAAATAGATGGGTTTTTTTTTTCAATAAAGAAGAGTTTGATGAATGCAAATAGGAAGCTGGTGGACTTCAGTACCTCCTCATAAGGTTAAGAATCACTGATTTATAGTCTTCAATTAACCTAAAATGAACGATAAATATTTTTTGAAATTTTAAAGGAAACCCAAGGGAAAGCCAACACAAGCACAGGGGGAACATGCAAAAATGAAGGCCCCAGCCCATATTAGAATCCAGAACGTAACTCTCAGGCTGTATTCCTAGTGTTATGTTCTGGATTCTAATGTACTTATACTTGTAGAAGTAGTAAACATAAAACACTTTTGAAAATTGGAATTTGCTCATTTTTGTGGAGTGTGGACAGCCAGTAAGGTAGTCTTTTGGATAATCAAAATATTTCACTCACATTATAGCTGCGGTGCCTGAAGATAATGCATGTTTTCCTCCTATTTTTAATGCTAGCAAGCCTGCCATTGTACTATTCTAATGTACCTTTGTCTTTCTGTTTTATGTGTAATTGTTCTGAAAATCTGCAAAATGATTATTTCATTATAAATAAATAATAATAAAAGAAAGAAAATATGGCTTATCCTAATCGCAGTATATATTGTCATGACCTACTTTAGTTATGAAATTTAGACAATGTTAATCCTTGAACATAATGAAGAAGCCCATTCAGCATCATTGACCCATTTCAAGAAAAAATGACTTTTGCTTTGAAATGGTCTGGAAGCCATGCTGTCAGCCACATGCTGTACGCTGAAACAAATTTGCAGTACTATGCACAATAGCACTTTTAGAATGATCTTAATAATTACATTTTTCCAGTGTAGAATCAGTGAAGAAAGACACGTTTTAGACATCGTTCACTGGCAAGCTTTCTTTAGGCTTGAATCTGCACTTTTCATAAATTGAGGGCTTTTTTTTTTTTTTCAAATTAAATACTGTTTGTTGGTAGAATGCTGTCTTTGAACTAATCTAGTAGAATTACTATGAGTGTCTCTGTTTCATGAAGCATTGTCTAGAATTGTCAAGGGGGAGAATATCAAATGTGTTTTCTAACAACCCTTGGATCGTTTCATAATGGCAGTTGTAACCTTGAGCAGTCGAAACTGATAAATCCACATAGACTGTATTTTGATAGGATTAAGAACTTTATCTGCAATACTTCCACCGCACTGCATATACTGTACATATTTTGTATAAAAGGTTCAACAGACGGCAAGGCTAATTTCATAAGGCAAAATGCTATTCACAACTCAAAAGAAATTATGCTCAACAACACTTGGACGGCATTGGTGCAAACATTGCCTGTAAAGTCCGACCTTCAAAACAAAAGCATTGCAGTAACTGGATTCTTTAGTGTGTTGCGCCACTGTAAAAGGTGGTCAAGAATAAATTTTGTTGTCAAAATAGAAGCTACCAGCATCCATCGATAAATCCTTTTCGGTCTTACCTGCAGCTCAGAGAAAGGCTCCAGCTTTGCTACAACCTTGAACAAGATAAACTAAATAGAGGATGATGAAATTGAAGAATATTATTTTCACCCTAAAAACCAATTATGTCTTATATGCATTTAACAATAGCATAATAGTTATATATTTTTAAAATAGTTTTAATATATGAGATTTCACTTGTGTGTTGTATATTCATTTATTACACACTCTGTTGTCTGTGCTGATGTCTGATTGTTACTCTGCTGATGGCTCTAGCAGATGATTCTTCAATTTTTTCCCTCCCACCTTTGATTAGTCTTCTCGGCAGTTTTGACACCTACCGCTGTTCTCCAGCACTCAATTATGAAACTTTTTAAAAATAAGCGTTTTGATCTTAGATGTGGCACCTATTAGGGCTTGTCTCTGACAGTAACTCATAGCTTTACTTGCTGTGAAAAAAGGGGAAAAGATAAAGCAAGTATAATGGAAGGATTTGTGCAAAAAGAAGAAAAAGATCAAACAAGTACAATGGAAGGATTTGATTAGTTATGGCAAGATATTTTTAAAGCGTCTCTCTGTATGCAACTGAATAACCTATTTGATTGACTCTCATTAATACAGGGAGGAGAGTTTTTGAAAAGAAAAAACAGCAAAATGGGTTAAGTAGAAGCAATACATTTGAGTTTGGCTGCTACATATGTATGAACAAGCAGTATACAGTTTGAGCGGAATGGGGGAAACCAGTTGAAGGACCTCTGCAACATTAAACATTGTGCAGAGGTTGTCCTCTGAATGGAATTTTAACATTTAAAATGCAGTTACTATGTTTGTCTTTTCAGCATGCATTTCTAAAATCTTGGTGGGGAAAAATACAGGAAAACAATCACCCCCCACCCCCCACACCAACCCCTTCCTACTGTGGCTTGTTTAATCTTATATTCAAGGTGAAGCTGACTGGTGCAGCCTGCTCCCTTGATTTCCCTTTTTTTTTTCTTGATTATGTGAATGGCTTTGTGTTGAATATATTTCATGGCTGAATGGGTTTGCCTAAGACAGACAAGTTGCTTCAAAGTCCTCAAAATCCTCTACCATAGCTTTTACTTATTAGCGTTATGACTACAGGAAAGGCCATTTCACAGAAGATTTAATATGTATCATTTGAGGCCCTGATTAGCCGTAAGTGATGAATAACTAAATTATGTAGTTTTTATATGAAAAGTAGAACAGGCATATTTCTGGTTCACAGGCAATATTGGGCACTTTTTTTTTTTTTATTATTATTATTGGACCATGGTATATTCCTAAAATAACATTTCATACAGGCTGCAATACTTCTTGTGCTTGTCTGCTTTGTACATCTTACTTTCTTAGAGTGGGTATATTGTTGCTCTGACAAGGCAGGAGCAATAATTCAAAGAGAAGTAGTGGGAAGTGGTGTCACTAACGCGAAGGATATGGAAGTAAGAGAATGTTCAAGGTACGGTGGGGAAAAAGATAATCATTTAATTTAAAAAAAAAAAAGGTCTTTATTTAATATGCAAGGTTGTCATTGCAGTAATAAGGACCATAATTTTTCAAAGACAAAGTGAAAACAAACATAAGCACACATTTCGAGGACAGCAGATGACCGGAATCTTGCAAACTCAACATACGTTTTGCTGTGCCAACAACAACAACAACAACAACAACCACCACTCACGAATCATCAAGGACAAAGACCACTGACATAAACCAACACCAACAATGAACGGCAAGGACAGAAAGAAAAAGGAAACTTAAATACAAACAACTGACAAGATGAGAGACACCTGGACAAGACGCAAGTGCATGGGGGAGCTGATTGGATGACACAGGGGATTGACAAGCACAGGTGGACACAATAAAACTTAGGGATACATTGAAAATATGACAGAGAATCAAAACCAAAGTCCGCAAAACACTGAACATGAGATTAACTACATCATAGAATGCCCAAAGCATCTTACAAAATCTGGCATTCACTTATTTCAAAATGTATCGGGAGAGTACGAGGTTAGAAGCAGCTTCTGCCAGAAAAGTTCTTTTTTTTTTAGTATAAAACGGCTTACTTTAACCAGGATCCCGTAGGTTAGGAGCATTGTGTATTGATCTATTTATGGTTTATACTACAACTATAATCACTTTTCAGGTGACCAATGCTCTCATCTCTGAGAAGAGTGGTCATCCACTTTACTGCGGAGGCAGCTGCTGCCTTTTGCTGAAGGAACTGCTTAAAGCTGCCATTGCCTGATGCACAGGCTGCGTAAAAAACAGCACATGGAAGCAATAGATCTGAATAGAAGCAAAATTTGCCATTTCAGTATTCAAGCAACAAGACAAAAATGTATGATAACTGCTGACTATAGGCCAGGTACACAGGACACTGCTCAGAATGAAAATTACACTACACATTATTTCTTGGTATATTGCATTATTTATGGGCCTAACAATAGTGTCAGTACATTCCCACAGCTGCACCAAGATAACAAAATGTGCAAGGTATGTAGATTGTGATTTATTTATGAGTTTGTACAGCATTATGCACACATTTGACACCTGGACATTCTTATCATTTTTACACAAAACCAATGTGTGATTCTGCTTGTTTGCTACTTTAATGACAATAATACAATACAGTAGTAGTAGTATAACTTATTTTGGAGTTGAAATTATGATTGTATATAATGAAAAAGAAAAAGAATGACTTACAGCAAGTGAAGACTAGACCAAAGGGGATGCCAAGAAAATGGCTAAAACAAGCAGGATCTCACAATGACAACTCAGAAGTTACCTTACTCGGAGAAGAAACGCAGGAAATAAACCAACCTAAGCAGCTATAAACAGGAGTGAGACAAAATGCAGTTCACCAGACAGCAGAATACAAGAATGCTCTTTTGTCTTTCTGGTGTGGACATTGAGCTGAAAAAGGGGCCTGATTTCACATAGAATCCAGGTATACTGTGGAAAAATACTGGCAATATCTTCAGTCAGTCAAATATTCTAATCCAGGCTTCCCCAATGCTGGTCCTCGAGTACCGGAGTCCTGTTGGTTTTAGATGTTTCATATAATCATCTTGAGCTTTAGAATCATGTATACTGTAATGGTTACATACTGTATAAAGCAAAACAAAAAACATTTGTTCAGAATGAAGGAATAAAGACGCTACTCACAAAAAGGTAGAGATGCAGGATTTGGCTATCGGGTGAAATTTCAGGATGAACCTAAAATGCACTAGACCCTCGACAGGTGAACTTATTTGGACCTTCTGTAACTTTTGAATGCGCACGCACGTTCAACTGTTCAGTGTTACAGAACTTTTTGCACAACTCGCCGTTCTCTAACAAGCAGCTGAAAGGCGAAGTTAACAATAGTTGAGCATCTGCAGTCAAAGTTTTTCAGAAGTTTAAAGTAAATTCACCTGTCAAGGTTATAGTGCATTTGGGTTCATTTTGAAATTTATCCCAAAACCCCCTAACTTATACACCTAACTTTTTTTGTCAGTAGTTGTCAGTTTGTCAGTATTGTGTCAGCACAACTTGAATCATGGTGTTTATCCTGTCTTGTAGCATTTTTTCAATAGTACTGTAGTAGTCATCGTAATAGTAAAGACATTTAATATATTATTGTAAGTAATTGATGATCATAATTCTGTCCATAAGTAGATGTCAAAGCTTACTCATATGAACTCATGTTTGGAATATTACAAATCATTGTTTGATTGATTGAGGTCAAATAATATGTTTTTTTTTTCTTTTCCATTCAGACCTAATAAAGGCACCGTCACTTTGTGCTGGAACAATTTAATCCAAGCTAAATGATTTCACTCTCTCCCTCAGTCAAGAAATGACCTGTCACATCAAAAATATGTTTATATACTTCTGTTTCCGCAATTACATTTAATTGACTCATGTAATCACTTCCTGGATTATGTTCTCCACAAACTGGATTTTTCAGATTGAAGTCTATAGATTTATGGATTTGGCTGTCGCCACAGGGAGGTGGTCTGAGTTAAAGAATCATTGCAATTTCCACCGGACGTATTTCCCATGAGTCATTGCGGCTCAACGGGTCAAGCATGACTTGCACTTGCACTTGTATTGAAGATTCCGGGAAATTGAAAATCCAATTTTGAAAAGGCAGTTCTGGACAAACCCACCGGAAACAACTTCTCCCATTAACAGGAGTGCTTAAAATGCTTGAGTGTGTGTTTCTGTGTAATGTACTTTGTTGCTTGTTTCTTCTTTTGAGCTGTAACTCAACATAACAGAATCAAAAGCTGGCAGGATCTTTGCCAAAAAAAGAAGATGAATAAATAAAATGGCAGCTAAACTTGATGACATTTTATTATCAGGTTTAGGGACTTACTGACAACTACTGTAAGTGAATGAATCTGTTAAGTGAATAAATCATCTCAATATGTAATAATTTTGATGTTTTATGCTTTAAGGCACTGTTGACCTTTATTCACTGCCAAGACTCTCATCTTTACCTGATCTGTAACAAGTGCTGTCGTTTGCAATTTTACAAAATATGCCTCCTCCTCTTTAACACACATTTAAATCCACAAAAAAACTCCAAAGTGCCTTTTCAGTGTTTTCATTTCACAATTATATGCACCGTACAACTCCGAATAAGGAACACAATTGCTGTACGTACATGTACAGGCGGATAATATAGCAACAGTCACAGGTGTATATTTTCTTACTAATCCGTGAAAAGTTATATTAACTCATTTGCTCCCAATAACGTGTAAATACGTTTTTTTTTTATGTTTTTAGTGTCCCAAAGACGTATTTATACGTTTTTTTGCTAAAGCATACAGAAGGCTTTGATGCAGCCTCTCAACTGCAAAGAACGGTTGCAGAAATGGTAGTTATTACACAAACGGCCAGCAGGGGGCAGCAGAGCAAAGGAGATCAACCAGTGCCATGTTGAAAAAAAGCTAAATTACTTAGAATTTTAAATAGATTTGTGAAAATTGATGAAACTTAGCTCTCTTCTAATGCTAATTGCTGCAAAACGGAAAGAGGTAGAAACGTTTTTTTCCTGATAAAAGAAGAGACTTTGATCTTTCTTTTGATAGGTTCCATGCTTTTATAGCAATTGTACACAATATTCTGTGGGCCTTGCAAAATCAGTCAAAATTCAGTAAAACAGCCGGGAGCGAATGGGATTGCTTCTGTGAAAATGGCTGGGAGTGAATGAGTTAACAGAGGCGGGCATTTGCGTCATTGCCAATTGTTCGCCTTTGGACGGGTGCTTCCGCATTTCCAGCGAGTGCTTTATGACGCAAAGCATCGAAAAATGACACGGCCTGAGGAGACCCGTCTGTATTGACCCGGATCGACGAACGTTAACCTGCTTCCATCGGTGTTCAGTCCGTGTATTTATTCGAGGGTTCACTCATAAAACACTCACCGAAAATGCGGAAGCACTCGCCCAAAGGTGAGCATCCATCAATGACGGGCCGACATAACGACCAAAGTGCCCACCTCTGTATAATAAAGCTCAATTGCCACTTTCTTCTTCTTCTACTCTTTTTTTTTTTTTTTTTTTTTTTTTTTAAATCTACATAAGTGGTAACCTCCATGCATGCACTGTACACATAGAAGGAAATTATTTTTATATAATTATTTTATTGATATTATTGTAATGTTTAATTTTACTTGTGACTAATTTATGTCTCAGTTATAAAATAATTATGATTATTATTTTTTCCCTCCTTAATCGCACCCCTATTATTTTGATCGCTAGATCTTTTTAATGAGGTCTCGTTCCCAAGTTCCCTATAGGCGTTTCCTCCGTAGCATGTAATCTCCTTGCTAAGAGGGTTGGCTGTTCTGCTCTGCTGCGTATATACATTTTGTAACCGTAATCAAAACTGACAAATTCTCATTGTCTTAAAGAGGAAAATCTACTACTTACTATTTTATATGTGTATCCCATTCATGTCCTTAGCCCTGTTGCAGCGTTAGTCGTTTACATTCTATTTATGTGCTGAAACTTTGTTTCCTCATTTGTTTCTTTGTTCATCTTGCTTCTCTCTGTGTACTTGCTACATGCCTGATGGATGCAGCTCTAATAACCACTGAAGGATGCTTTCAACATTTTTTTTTTTTTATCTTCCCCTTGACTTATATATACCACTGGGAGCTGTAAGGGCTACCATGTGAGGATCAAATGCAATAAAGTATTCTTAGAGAGTTTGTATTTCCCAACATTTTCAGTGAGAAGGAACAGTATTTAAGGAAAGGGGGTCATGATAAATTGGCCTTGTATTCTTTGTGAATCACTCGAGACTTTGAAGCGTTTCTAAGTTTCGTATTACTGTTTGTTGCCTTCAAACCGCAATGTGCAGGGCCCATTAAAAAATAAAATAAAATGTCAGTGGCATCAACATTGCCATTTGAAACTATACAGTAGAGTATCCCTATGTTGGGGGTTTCATGTGATCACTCAAAGTCTTTAGTATCTTCAAAGTTGTGTAAATATGTTACAGCTTTGCATCCAGTCCACTTGTTTTTCTGGAACACTGAAATATTTGTCTTTCATTATGTGCTTTGTAACTTTAAATGGAGAAACTAACTGTACAAGAAGTTGCTTGTTGACGCTCCATTTTGGCACATAAGTATTGTATACTGTTAGATGTAAATGGGAATGTAGCTATATAATTCACATTTACTCTTCATAAACTGGTCAGAAAGGCTTGCTTTTTTTTTTTTTTTTGCTTTATTTTGAAAAATTGTGCCTATTACAAAATAGACCAGGGGTGGAAAAACTCGGCCCTTGAGGGCGGGAGTCCTGCAGGTTTTGGAGGTTTCCCTGCTCCAACACAGCTAATTCCAATCAATGGGATCGTTATCAGATTTATGCAGAGCTTGCTGATGAGCTGATAATATAACAGCAGTGTTAGAGAAGGTAAACATCCAAAAACCTGCAGGAGTCCGGCCCTTGGGGGCTGAGTTTGCCCACCCCTGGTATTGACGGTATGACACTTGTCTCCATACTGTTAGTGTGTTAGACTGTACGGATTACTAGAACAGTAGAAATCATTTGCTTCATTTGTCTAATAGGAGTGGTGCAATATGTTCCACATTTAAGACATGTTTTATCAATTGAAACATTACAACAAGCATTGTATGAATGCAAAGAGAAACATTTACACAGCCACTACTGTTAAACAAAACAAGAGTTTTCACAATCATTTAACAGATTCAAACTGACTGAAAGATGTGGGACTCACAGTCATGTACCATGATGTAACGACATCGTCAAGTCCTTTCTTTGTTCTGTTGTAAACAATTCACACACAGTTTTGAAGACTTTGCCATTTTCCATTCATTCATTGAAAGTTCTCAATCATTACATAAATGTTAAGACTACTTGCGCGTTCTATTAGATTGCAGTGAAAATTATTAAGCATTTTATCAGTTTACGAGCAGCCTTTTCTTCAAGCCTCATCAGAATGGTTTAGGTTCTTGCACTGTAATTCTTACATTTCAATGAATAATGGAAGAGACTTTCAGAGCGAAGGTGCATCATGCACTTCTGAAGCCCATGGTTCCCAATTAGGAGTGTGGATTGGTGCCAGAGCACATGTTTTTTTCCACTGTATTTGCTGGCACTTTTGAGACATACCCTCCTGAAGAATTAATGAGACCAGCAAACAAAGCAGTACTTGCCAGAGATATTTCATGCTGCCTTCACAAGTTTGCCACTGTGTAGCAAGAGATTGTCACATCGCATGCCCATACGCAGCTGGTTCTCTAAATGGCTGAGGGAGCAGCATCCATTTATATCTGCAACATCTTTCTAACCGCTTTGTTTCGTGATAGCATCGACCACTTCAATACAAAAACACTCAAAAGTGATCACTCTTTAACTGATTTCTCATTCGAAACTAAATCAACTTTTATCGTTTTAGAAGCCAATTTACTGACTTAACTTTAAAATGCCTCAAGGCATTGCAGTCTTTTTCATTTTTGTTTACTGATTAAGCAAGATCTGTTAAGAGAGGAGCGATAGCATATTCAGTGGGGTGGCCGGGGTGAGACCAGATGCACATTCAATGTAGCAGTTTCTTGCAATTAAGGTAACACACTTACTAAGTACATTACAAGATTTCCAACCTCCTATATTATACTATTCTGACAGTCCATGTTTGGCATATCCCATTTTTGAAATATCAGGGACACGAGCAAAACAGCCATTTAATCACGGACACATGCAGGCAAACTGATAAACAGCCATTTAAGAGTTCGTTGAAGAAATTGCAAACATTTATCAAAGCCCTCCAACACACCTTACCTATTACTGTTTCTTACAATAGCTGTATTCTGTGATTAATGTGGTAGGTGGAAAAGAGATTCCCAAACTCATCTAAGCCCAATGAATTTGCTTGACTTGACTCTACAGTTTCAAGAATGCTCAGTCTGTCATCATCCACGACTATATGTCAATATGACGTGGATATCAAAATGTCTCTACACACTCAAATTTCAAATGCCAGGTTTTTGTGATGTAAAAACTGAGAAAAAAACAATTCACTTTATACTTTATTTAACATTAATATGACCTCTAAGGGGCGGCACGGTGGATGACTGGTTAGCACGTCTGCCTCCCAGTGCTGAGAGCATAAGATCGAGTCCGGGCTTTGGCCTTACTGGGTGGAGTTTGCATGTTCTCCCCGTTCCTGCGTGGGTTTTCTCCAGGTACTCAGGTTTCCTCCCACAGTCTAAAGACATGCATGGTAGGCGATTTGAACACTCTAAATTGTCCGTATTGGCTGGCAACCAGCTCAGGGTGTACCCTGCCTACTGCCCATAGCTGGCTGGGATAGGCTCCAGCGCTCCCGCGACACTTGTGAGGAACAAGTGGTCATGAAAATGGATGGATGGATGGATGGATGCCCTCTAACACGTACAAATTTATTTCTCCTTCGTAAATATTTTGTTTATTGACTGTACATGTAAGAGGAACACATTCATTTTTTTTTAAATCATTTCAGATTGTCTACTTTTTTTTTTTTTAGATCACAAAATATATATATATATATTTTTATTTTATCGCAAAGACCTGGTATTCGAACCGCAAACTCCAATATAGGAGATGAACTTGGCAAACAGGGGGCTTGCTCTGACTCTCTGAGGGGAAGTTGGCATATCACCATCTCTCCCTGTCTGTAAGGCCAGCTGAGGTACAAGAGAGTCTTGTACCTTAGCTGGCCTCTTCTTGCTATCGTTACAAAAAAAACACACAAAAAAAAAACACTATATACTGTATGTTGTCTTTTTCATTTTCCCCCTCTGGCATTGTGGCATACAGTAATACACAAAGATGTGCAATAACTGTAACAGAACAGGCAAGGCAATGTGAATAAAATAAATATGCATGCTACACATGCAGCACACAGGTTAGCGCTGTAATTGAAAAGCTAATACCGTATTTGTAAAGCTAACCCCTTCACATGCTATACACTCTTTCACAAATGATCGTTAAACATACCAAATAATTTACTTTCACATTATAATAACACTTATCTGTTTTAAGCTCCAAACAAAATGTCCTTTTTTTTTCTGAGTTTAGGGTGACCAGATTTGACAGTTCAACAGAGCTAAACAAGGCAATATACTCACCATTATCCAAGCTTTTTTTTTTTGCTCTGTCCCGATACTGTAGCTATTGGAAGCTGGCTGTGCTGTATACCTCGCGCTGGTCCCGCATTATAACATTGTAAATATACCGCTAGAAATCTCACCTTGCGTTGTCTGATCACAGCCTGTCTGAGTGGTGACCACAGTGGGTAGTAGGACTACATTTCTCATGATTTTTAGATGCATAAGCTTGAAGTAGCTCTAGTTCCAGTCACTGCATGCCTACTACCGATTAGACCCAAATGCCAATGTTAATTTGGAAGTAATTTGGAAGGAATTTAACATTTAAATTTCCTTTTAATTGGATTTAGCTATTGTAAGAATTGCTATGACAACTGTGTGAGTGACTTACACAAGGCAAACAAAAATCAGGGGCAAAACAATGGGGTTGGCAAAATCTGCTGGGACACAGGACCCAAGGCTCAAAACACGATTGTCCCAGCCAAAACGGGATGTCTGGTCACCCTATTCTAGTTGTCATTTTTTTCTATTTATTTATTTTAACCATTCCGTAGTCATAGCAGAACTAATGAAACTCAAACTTTAACATGCTTTCTTGGTATCTTGCAGCTGTAGAGAACCATTTTGGCCCTTCAAAGAAAGTTATTCCTGACAAGGAAATATGACAAGAACACATACATGATGGGGGTGGCCGGGGTTCAGACACCCATCCCAGGTCACCCCCTCGGTCAGCCCCTGCCGTATACAAAAGAAAGGAAGCAAAACATCTTAGGCTTTCTACCCAATATGAGCTGCTCCCACAGTGCATATTACCAAGCATGTAGCCTCAAATGCATTGTGATGAAACTGGAGAAGAAATTGTGTTTTTGCCAAATGTTCATGCTACCCCATGCCAAGATGTTACTTTGGTCTTCATACTACATCCACATTGCATGACGTTTTATTTCCTATTGTTTTTGTCTGAATATTGCATGATACCACCTGTAGTCCAGCCCACTATAACAATGCCTCCATTAAAAGCATTTGTGTGTTCATTTGCCTGGTGGCCATAAAATTTTAAAACCCTCAAATCATTATTTAAGAATTGAAGGAAAAATACTCAAAACAACACGGTTGCAGAAAAATAGTGAGCTATAAATCTATACTGTACCTTGTATTTTGTTCCCCCCCTATTAATTTGAACATAGAGTGGCACTTTGTTTTGGTGTGTGTTAGGAATAATGTTCTGCAAAGCAAATATAAAACAGTGGCACTCAGCTGCATGTGCAGTTATTAAGAGGCTGGTGATTGTCAGACATGCACAGTCAAACACTTTTCATAAAGCCAATAAGACAATTAATATGCTCTTTGAAGCAGGCAAATGGGCTGCACCAGCAAACGCTGACACACAAAATCCTATACAATTTCTCTCTTGATCTAATAACATAGGAAGTCATTGAGCACATTGTAAAACATCTAGATTGTTTATTGAAGCCAGTCTTTAAAGCTATAATGGTTTCAATTACAGTGGTGTAAATTAATGACCACATTTCTTCTTGTTTTATCATGCTATAAACAATAACAAACACTAGAAATTGTGATTTGGAAGGCCCATTTGCTCGTTGGCTCTACAGCAAAGCAACAGCTTGGCCATGCAACATATTTTCTCTCTGTGAATATTAAATGTTTATACTTCAGCTTGCCCAACTTCATGTGAAATCTGTCCAGTGTCCTTGGGCATCCTACAGAGGTCAGCTTTCACAGGTTTGTCTCATTTTTTACCCCCTCTCATTCTTTGGCTGTCTTGTTCAAAGGCCTGCACTCGTTCAACAGCCATGGCAAGGCAAATAACGGAGTCGCTTTTGTAGGTCGGGCAAATTACACGACATGTCATGTTGGTGGTGTCGCAGGTAGCAGGGCCCATGGGAGATTTACTGGCTTTAATTACATTTCTCTTGCTGGCCGTTGAGGAGAAAGGAATTAAATGGGACTGTTTTCTTAATCAGCTCTCACTCTGTGTGTAACCGCCCTGGCTTTCCAAATGAAAAAGTGCATTGATGCGTAAAGTCTATGCTGCATCCAGTCATGCTTATGCGGTAAACAATAGCGCATGGTAGTGCATGCGTACGTGCGCGCGTGTGTGAGTGTACAAGTGGATTCAAGTTTGGAAGATGGACTTCTCAGTGGGCTTTGCTTTATGCGAAGAACTGGCTGGAAATGTGTTCCTGTTGATTGCTGTCCTTGGATAGTGAACAGATGCTGGCAATGGTGTGGTGGCAGTAAAACATTTTCAGCATGAGGAACATGAACCCTCTGTGTGGGCACAAAACCGTGATTATGCAGAGCGGCCAATAGCTAACAAATGTGGAACAAAATTTTTGTTGAGTTAGTTCTGACAGTTTTTTAACAAATTTGGGGGTGCGGAATCCAAAACTGACGTCAAATTGCTTGTGTTAAAATAAAACTGATGAAATAGTTGCCCGATTTGAAAACTAACTAACTTAGCTCAATTGTGACTGCACAAACAGGTTGCCAAAAAGCTGTTGAGTCCAATTGTAAATACCTCTTCTTACTACAGCTAAATAAGTTAGCTGTGGAAAAAAAAAAAAACTTGATGTGCTTGGCGTTACACAAGAAGGGTGATGCAGTGCATTTGTGGTTTGCATTTCTGCCTCACAGTCGAGAAATTCTGGGATCAAATCTGAGCTCAAACCTTCCTGGGGCTTGCTTGTTACTGTGTTGGAATGGATCTCCCCCATTGCCAGAAGTCATTTGGGATGGATTTTAATTAAATTGATAATTAAAACTATATGAAAAGTCACTCTTTATCTCAAATTCTAATTTGTATTCTAACCACTTATTTTTTCCCCATTGTTCTTTCATTTCATTTTCCATTCTGCCCTTCTGTGTCAGTCTTGCTTTGCTTCAGCATTCATTTTTTTCCCCTCTGGATGCACTTGGAGATAGCCAAGCTACAGCTGAGAATTTACTGCCCCATCAGATGCTTCTAATGTATAAAGTAGAGCATAATGGCTATTGAACAGGAAAGAGTTATGATGCAAGGTATTTATACCCTTGGCCCCTGAGTCCGATAACATGATATTGAGATTGAGCTGCCCGCCAAGCAAAGGGTGAGTCGAGGAATGCTGGACATTCCACACACACGCACAGACACAAAGGCAGAACAGGGAACGGGACCTCAAAAATGAAATAGGACTAGCGCTGTCAGTGTAAGATAAGACAGTCCAGAGGTAAGGTACCTTATTAATCCTGATGTATTATGACATGGTAATGTCATAGGTCATGAAAGATGTGAAGGATGAAGACTTGACCTTTAATCCAATGACTGTAGTTGAGGTTAAATTAGATGAGGTTTGCCCTTGTTCCCCAGAGAAGAAAAGATGTGAAAGCCAATAAAAGTTAAAACTCATGTGGGATTAGGCCAGCGATGGACTCTGGTGTGTGGTTCTGTGCGTACTGTGCATGTGTGTTTACTCGCAGTGGAGGTGTGTTTGGGAGTGTTTGTAAACACAGGAGAGAAACCTCAGAGGCTCATGATCCTCTGTTTGGTGTTGACGCTAAGAGAGCAGTGCCACAGTGTGGATCAATAGCTGAAAGTGCTGGATAAGACAAACATACACAAAGAGCCATTATATATATATATATATATATATATATATATATATATATATATATATATATATATATATATATATATATATATATATATATATATATATATATATATATATATATATATATATATATATATATAGCCTCCACTGTTGCTGGTGCTGAGATGCGTATCGGAGGTGCTACTATTACAGAACATGTGCAAACACAGACCAAGTTTGACCTTGCTTACAAAATGAATAGTTTATGTCACTTGATGTGGAGCAAGATATCAGTCTTACAGCATGACACCAAAGCCTGACTGTCACACTTGGATGGATGGTTTTGTTCTCGCTACTTTAGCTAAAATTATTCTTGCACTATGTGGAACAAAATAAAACAAAGCAAAATGACTGAAATATTGAAAGGGCACACGAGTGTTCCCATAGAAACCTTGTACCCATTTTTTTTTTTTCAAAGGAGGCAATTATGACTGTGAGCTATATTTGTCTGGATGTATGGATGCCATGTAGATAAAGTGATAGAATGCTAGGAAAGAGAGTGATGGAGAGATACGGTGATTGGAGGACATCATATCAAGCAAAAGTGGACAAAACAGGTTAATAGAAACCCTGCTACCATTATTATGATAGTGCCAGTGTGTGCTTTTCCTATTATCCATGTGGATCAATTTACATGCATGCATGCTTGCCTTGTGTGGGTGTGCTGTGTAGTTTGAAATTGTAGTCAAGATCGCCCAGGCGCTTCCCAATTCAAATCTTCCAACATAGGGCAAGACAGTCTCAATTCTCAAATAGATTTCCCTGGTATTTCTTCTGGATTAGATTGCATGGCCGTGCTCTATCTTGCATCACAATTTGCTTTATCCTTCCATCCACCGTCCCTGTGACCTCCTGCTCCGATACCCTTTTCTTTCATAAGCACCATTCAATCCTTTGAGCTGTGCTGAGATAGTTGACCCAATTGACCAAGCAGGGCTATCTTCAAATTTGCAAGAACACCAGCAAGCCACTTGTGATATATTTTGTCTCCCATGTTTCAAGCCTACACAAGTTAATTTTTCGTCATTTGTAACTGTAGATGGTGTAAAGCACTCTATTGCATGCCATACAGCCAAGAAAAGTCAAACAATATTTATATAGAACATCTCATACACAAGCAACAGTTAACGACACAAAGCAGAGAAAAAGTATATTATCAAAACTACTAAAAGACCATGCAATGGCAACATTTACAACACATGAAGAGAAGACTTTAAAAAAAGATTTAAAAGTAAAATAAAGCAATACAAGTAGGCTTCTAAAATTCCTTTATTATTAAAATACTGCACTGTGAAATTGATTTTAAAGATATGTGAAAATAGCAAAGTTTTTAACTTTTTTAACACATTTACACTCTGTTGGCAGCTTATTCCATTTGCGTGCAGCATAACAGCTTTTTGCCGTTTCACCATGTTTGCTTTGAACTCTGCGCTCCAATAATTGACCCCTACTGGGTTTATCCAGTTTTTAAATTTTAAAACCTATTCTACAAATAACTGACAAAGCAAAACATGCCCAGATATGTATTTAATTAATTTCATAATTTCAAGAGATGCATATGCCGTGTTAAAAACGCTTCTTTAACATAGTGCCAAAACAAAAAAAACAACAACAACAACAACAAAAACTACAAATAGGCTAAGTCTATGGAGAGTAAGGGAGAAACAATGCCTAATTATTCAAAATTATTCCTCCTGTGTCATTGTGCTGCAACTATTAACAGAGGTAGTCCACTTGCACCTGCTCCCTGAATACTAAAATGTACTTGAAGAACTTGATCAATGTTTAGCTACTTTGCATAATATGCTCAAGTTCCCTGCATTTTCCTACTTTTGCCTTCCACTTGTGTTCGGTCCAAACTCCTCCTCTCTCATCAAGCTGGAAATGCGTTCCTGAGCAAAGAATTGAAGAGCTTGGTTGACCCCAAGGCCATTTATGAGATGTGTGCCACTCTGGAAACAACAAAACAACTTCAGCCTGTCAGCATCTTGACCTATGTACAGATGCAATGCAGCATCTCAGCATTACCAGACATGATACTCCTACGACTGTCACACTTGGTCAGATCCAACAATCTTACTTGTGCTTAATGATGAGATAGAGTATGCACCATGTCCATCTCCCATATATAAAAATAACACTGTGTGATTGCCCAACTGAGGTGAGCGGAGCAGAGGCACTAGCTGATGTTTGAATGTTGCCTGGTTTGGCAGGCGATTTGCTCAAAGATTTAAGGCTCTATCCTGTCTGTTGTCACAACCTGCTGTGAAGCCTCGAGAAGACAAGCCTATCTTGCCTCCCGTAAGCTCCCCCTTACACAGAAATCAATAACTTGTCTTCCTTCACAATGCTGACCCAAATTAAATTAAAAATCCATAACAATGTAAATGAGGGGAAACAAAAACACTCAAATGTAGAAAACTATTTAAGCGTCTGCGTGGGCGATATATGATGGTGCAAATGCCATTATAATTATCACTCTGAGGTCGCATCAATAGAACCACCGTAGCAAAGAAACAACTGCCTGAAGTATACATTCCCAATAGTTATATATAATTAATCTCCATATATTTTACCTTGACAATATGATACTGCAGAGAAAAGACTACCGTATACAATTAGTATATATATAGTTACAATTTTTTTTTTTTTTTACTGAAAGTCACCCGCCGAGCAGAATAGACTCTACAAAACAAGACACAGTGGGGCGGTTTTAATTCAATTTTGCCTCTGTGGGTTTCAGAAGATGAATTGGTACAATACCGTGTTCTGGTAATGTGTGGATGTTTTTATTGTTGTGCATGAGAGTCTATTTTCTCTAATTGCCAGACACTATTATTCACATTTCGTGTACGTTATTTTCATGCATGGTCATGTTAGATTCTCTAAATTGTATTGAAATATAAGTACACTGTCATGTACAGGTCTGTGCTTTGGGTGGACAAAATGAACAGGGAGAGTAGTCTTTTCATCGAATATGGCTCTCTTCACCTTGAATTCAGAATGCGTCTTGTATTCCCATCTCCATGCATCTTAAGTACGTGTTCCTTTAGTCTTGCTTGATAACTATTTGTGCTGGACTACAATTGCTCAACTTGGCATTGCGAATCATGCAGTTAGGACACTGACTCCCAGTATCAACTCAACTCTTTTTTTTTTCTAGAACACTTTAAACAACCACTACTCTTTTTCTTAAGATGGAAACCAGGGCAACAGATACAATGAAAACAGCCGAGGCCCCAGAATTGAACCCTGTAGAACACTGTTATACATGTCAGTTTTTATTGCACATATGTATTTTTCTGACACTATTTTTTGTTGCTCAATGTAGTTATTATGAAGAGATTATAATGACAAAGAAATCATACAACTAGAGTGTTGGCTATTTAAATAAGAAATGGCTCAATAAAATGATGGCATGTTATGAAAATCCATCTTTATGAGACACTCGAAGATGTCTTTTGATCACAAAATAAGCTGGTTATAAATAATCAGCATCATTTTCAAGGCATTTATTATTGGTGTGGAAATAATGTGTGCGCAATCATACAGAATAGCTTACAAGAAGATGATGCAATGTAAAAATAATGGATTTGAGTGGAGCAGCAATGCAATGCAAATGTGTCATACAGATCAAAATTTAAAAGTCAGAGTTTAAAAAAAAAAAAAAAAAAAAAAAAAAAGCCTTTTCGCAGCTGTGTCTCTTGATCTGTGAGTGGCACGGACATGGTGCCAGTGCTCAACTGCTACCACCCCCCTTTCCCTCACGCTAAAACTAGCACATGTCTCTTGGGGGCACACGGGAGATTGCTTGAAATTGACAATCGCCAGTGCTCATTATCGTAGGTCCTGGATTTACTTTTGAGTTAATTTCCTAATTACTTGATTATATATCGGAAATTATTTGTTAATGTTTCCCACTTGGAGTGGTTTGCACAAGTCATTAATTACTTTGAGAGTCTCAGGATAAGTAATGATTGGGCTCCGCTCTGATAGGCCCCCCTCCTGATGATTCCTTGGCACACATCAGGAATTAAATGTTGATTCATCACCAGATGCACCAAATGAATTTGATATGACAGAGTCCACCTCACTCAAAGCATATCCATAATGACGTGTTGTCATTTTCAAGTGTTCATATAAAGATTACTGCATACTGTATCTCTGTTTATTGATTGTGCCACAGCGCCATTTCATGATGCAGTGGCCAATTGTGGAATTAACAGATCTGGAGTCTGTTGGTTTCGGGTTCATTAAAGGAAGGCTCCTTTAATTTTACATGTATGGCTTGATCGGCAGTAAATAGTTAGTTTAGCTACGAAAAATGCATAAGAGCTGAAGAATACACCCTTATATTGATTTATTTAACTTTTCTTCAACATAGAAGTACTTCCGTGTTGCAACGCCCCCGAGTGGTGACGTCACTAGTGTGTATACTCGCTTGGCGAACAGTAGTTCACGCAGACATAACAACGGGGAGGACACAAACTGTCACTTATGCCTTTGTGTATTGCAAAATTTTGCAAGGCGTCGGCAAGGAAAAACCCGCGAGACCCCCTAAAAAAAAAAAAAAAAAAAAAAAAAAAAAAAAAACGACATGAGTAGAAGGACAAGCAGGCGTGCGCGCAGCGAACATTTCAGGCATGAGGACTTACATACAAAATATGTTACAATTTGAGATGGGGTACGCCACACGCCTAATACTAAAGCCCAACGCAGTACCGAGTATCTTTAAAGAACCAGACGTGGGAAATAATCAAGCCGATGGAGGATCTCTGGCGGCTACTTCTGCTAGCAACACGGAGCTCACTCTCACAACAGCCGGCACAAATCGAGGTCTCCCTACGGCCACTGAAAGATCTCGGAGAAGCGAAGCAAATGTAAAGCGAAAGGTAGGCATGTTTCGGGGGTGGGGGGGCATTCGTTATTATACTGCACGGACTGTTTTATTTCATAATTCATTTGAAGGTGGCCAACGCAGGGGCACGTCGGCACGTTACCGTAATGCACAGTATTAACAATCGTTGGGGCGGCTGGCTTGACTTCGTCTTTTCGAGTGGCGGCTGGCCTGACCGCAGTGGGACGCTCCGCAAAAAAAGAAAAAAAAAAACAGCTAGGGGAGGTTGGGTGCTGTAACGACGATACATTTAATTTTACTATTTTTTCTTTTTCCTGAAATATTTCGTCAGTTCCACACGTTTTGCATTGCTCGTACTGTGTGTCACATTACCTGTTGGATATTTGCTCCTCCAAGACTTTTCTTCTTCACATCTTTCATCGCAACCAAAGCTATCCTGAGAATGTCTATTTAGTATTGCCATGTTGAATGTCTGATGTTCCAGGATGCAGTTGAGATTGTCCGCAAGGAACCGATCCTCGAGTTTTTTCATTTCCAGACAGCACACATTCATTTGCGGATTGTCCATTCATGTGCAGCTCCCGCACGAACACCACTCACCCCCCGCCTGAATCACTCGTTCGTCAAAGTTTATTTTGTGCCCGAAAAGACCATCTGGCGCCACAACTTTCACATCCAAGGCAGACTTTCCTTCGGTAGAGTTATTTTGTCGTGTTGGCTCGAAGCGATAAGGTTTAATCCTTCCGGGTTTGACGCGAGATGCACGGCTGCGTTGCATAGTGCTTCCATAGTGTAGCGTTTACACACTAGTGACGTAAACATCCGGGTTATTTAGTCACGTGTAACAAACATGCCGGCGTTCGATTCATTTTAACATCGGTTTAAAAGTTATTAAATGTACATAAAAAAATAATCACGTCACCAAATTAATTATTGAAAAAGTAGCAACTTTTTGCTGCTAAAAATGGATCAATAAGTAAAGTGTTCCTTTAAATCGAGGTTCCACGTTATATGTAAATACCACAAAATAGTAAAGCTGGGCAATTAGTTTAGTCTGCAGGGAAATATTGCCAAACTCACTAAACTAGATTAAACAGTGTTAATGTTAATATGTTAACAAGTATGACATATCCTTTTTTCTTTGCATTTGGTGCTCCAGTCAGTTACTGGTTGTGCAATGGTAAACACAGCAGTCTTTTTTTTTCAATGAGTCTTAGAGCTCCAATTGATATATTAAATTTGGTGTTTTTCCATCCTCATAATTTCTGTCTTGACAGCCTCCCGTTACAATCAAGAAGATGATGTTTATGTTTTAAAATTAATACACATTAAGACGGGAAAATACATACAGCGAGGCACATTACAGTTAGGAGTATATCATCAAATGTTATAATATGCCTTTTGACAGATTTTGAAATCATTTTTCACTTATACCGGCACCAAAATGTCCACCACTAATAAAATTTGCATCTGCATCAGCATTTTAATCCATGTGGATGGATATACAACCAGTTTTGTTTCCTGAGGATGATGAACTAAAAATGTTCTAATATCTAGAGGCCTGCTGCAAGAAGTGTTTTGTTGAGACGTACTGGAAATGTGGATTATGGCAATGATTAATATGACAACCACCATACCAGTTTTTTTCAGAAGTGATGTCTTTCGTGTAGTCTTTTAAGTTTGGTCACTTCATATTGACTGACTGCTTGGACTAACTTACCATAATATACAGTGCATATTGTAAGGAGAGCATATATGTAAATGTCTTTGGAAAATCTTTTTTTTTTTTTTTTTTTTTATCTCCATCAAAAAAACATTGGACAACTTTGGAAAATATAAGTAATGCATTAATGACTCTGTCATTTTCAGTTCTTTAAAGGCCCTTTATCTCTTCCACAGCCCAACCAACGAACGGACTTGACTAGATTGATACTGAATTGCCATGCTAGCGCTATAAGTGCATTTTGGAGTATGGCAGGCATCCTTTGGGAAAACACAGATGGACTGTTTATCATCCTCGTGTCATTGCATGTTTCCTCATTTCATGTTCACTTTTGAATCCTCTCAGTTGGACATCTCTTCCCCCTTTTGCTTTTTTCATTATTTACCAATGATTCACCTCAGACATACGGCATGTGACATTTTATGGCAGTGACTAAGAGATGCATCCAAGCCTTGCATGAGACGCTGACAGTTCTTTAAAAGCTTTTATTTGCCAACAGAATTTTGAAGTCGTGTGTGGGCAGCTTGTGGTATTTTTAGATCTACCAATCACACACATCTCCCACAATGATGGGGAAAAAAATGAAAAATATAATTGTACTTATTTGTTATTACTCATTTCATGGGAGTTGCTTTTGTGTACCAAGAAGCCATTTTGAGACAGAATGCTTTCTCATAAGGATTACACTTGAAATACAGGAGTGTATTGTGTAATGTAAGGTTAATATATTTTGAAAATGAGATTTGTCATTTGTCTTAAAATTTCTGTGAGAAAAAAAAAAACTAAATGTGTGCAGACCATTGCGTTTGCTTATAGGCTAGTAGATGTGAGGGGGTAGTCTCATGGCATGCCGCAAGACACCTGTTACCCACTTATTTTTTAATACACAGTTTTCCCCTGTACTTCCCTGAGAGGTCAAGGAAGATCATTGTAGAAGTCATTTTGATTCATTTGTTATTCAGCACACTTTAGAGGTTTAAAAGTGTGTGGTTAGAAGTGAACCCATTAGAATTGGGGCCGTACAAGTATGAGGGAAGCATTATCCATACATCCATTTTCTTGACCGCTTATTCCTCACAAGGGTCGCGGGGGCTGCTGGCGCCTATCTCAGCTGGCTCTGGGCAGTAGGCGGGGGACACCCTGGACTGGTTGCCAACCAATCGCAGGGCACACAGAGACGAACAACCATCCACACTCACACGCACACCTAGGGACATTTTGGAGCGCCGAATTAACCTGCCATGCATGTCTTTGGAATGTGGGAGGAGACCGGAGTACCCAGAGAAGACCCACGCGGACATGGGGAGAACATGCAAACTCCACACAGGAAGGTCCGAGCCTGGACTCGAACCGGAGACCTCAGAACTGGGAAGCGGACGTGCTAACCACTCGACTACCGTGGGAAGCATTATTATTATTATTATTATTATTATTATTATTATTATTATTATTATTATTATTATTATTATTATTATTATTATTATTATTATTATTATTGTTATTGTTATTATTATTATTATTATTATTGTTAAGGCTCCCAAGAAAGTCAAAGTGCCCTGGATGTTGTTGTAGTTCTAGTGGCATCTAGTCTAGTGAGCTTTTGCCAATGGGCATGTGCTACCAAGTAGTTTTTTAAATTGCGTTTTTATTTTTCAATTTTTTTTCAAGAGAGCTGTAAATGTTCAGCTTTGCAGTACAAGGGACAGAGTTGTGTACATTAGACCACAGAAATCCAGTCTACTGCTTAGTAGCTGCTGGTGTACATAACTTGAGTTTGACAAGGTGCATTTGTGGTAGGTAACCTCCTAAAATCCGGCCCTCCCCCAACATATTTGCAGTATGCGCCAGTCGTCCAGTGGGGGTTCACCAGCTCGACAGGAGGCTCCTGTCTTGGTGTTCTCAACCGCACGGCGGGGACCCTGCTGTGGCCACTCAACACAGTTCAGCTCATTTTGTTTTTATTTATAGAGCACTTCACAACATGCGGCACGGTAGTCGAGTGGTTAGCACGTCCGCTTCCCAGTTCTGAGGTCTCCGGTTCGAGTCCAGGCTCGGACCTTCCTGGGTGGAGTTTGCATGTTCTCCCCGTGCCCGCGTGGGTCTTCTCCGGGTACTCCGGTCTCCTCCCACATTCCAAAGACATGCATGGCAGGTTAATTGGACGTTCCGAATTGTCCCTAGGTGTGCGTGTGAGTGTGGATGGTTGTTCGTCTCTGTGTGCCCTGCGATTGGTTGGCAACCAGTCCAGGGTGTCCCCCGCCTACTGCCCAGAGCCAGCTGAGATAGGCGCCAGCAGCCCCCGCGACCCTTGTGAGGAATAAGCGGTCAAGAGAATGGATGGATGGATGGATGGACTTCACAACATCAACATTTGCTTCCAATTTTCTGACATGTTATGGACCAAACCAGTTTGTGCATTGTCAATTTGAAATCATTGTCCTAAATAATCAACAAATAGTTGACGGAGTAATGAATGATCAAAATAATTGTTAGTTACAAGCTCTAAATGTGAACACGTGTTTCTGTTTGTGGATTAACTGTTTGCCATAATCCATCATTACCATTCAGACATACATGCATTTTTCCAAACAACACAAATTAACACGATAAAAACCCTCTCTAAATATAAACTACATAAAAAATGCATAGATTAAATATGATACAGTATAAATGACAATTGCCCTGCGATTGGCTGGCAACCAGTCCAGGGTGTCTCCCGCCTACTGCCCAGAGCCAGCTGAGATAGGCGCCAGCACCCCCCGCGACCCTTGTGAGGAATAAGCGGTCAAGAAAATGGATGGATGGATGGATAAATGACAATTTGGAGGAGAATAGATTTTGTTTGAAAAGCTCTGAATATAATAGCTCTAACATTGGTAATCCCTATTCCTTTTAGCAACATAAATGTCAGTAATCAATTGAACCCTGTTGTAATTTCTGTGATACACAGCATAATAATTTGAAGCAGCAAGAGTGAGCATTGTTGTATTGGCATGGGAGACTGTCCTCCATAAAATAAATAAATAAATAAATAAATAAATAAATAAATAAATAAAACCTGCATTTTCTGAGACCCTGTGTGCATCTGAGTCACTCTGCGAGCAGACCCCTTTATCAGAGCAGAGCAGCAGGATGGAAGAGCACATCTTGGGCTGATAGTAGGGCTACCGCTTCTGACTAATCCTGCGCCCTGCTCGAGAAATAAATAAACAAGTTCTTGAGAAAGGAAGGGGGTTGGAAAAAAAAATCTGTTGTATAGAAAGCAGTTCAAAGGCTTTCAGCCATATAGAGGAAATCACTAGTTCTGATCCAAAAGATAAAGTTTGAGCGGCAGAGACAGTGTATTTGCCAGGAAATGCTGTTAGATAAAGTTGTGTGTGCTTCGTGTGTGTTTCACTTATAATTGTGAACACTGCATTTAAAAACGTCCCATTGATTTTTAAAATCAGGTTTACAGGTTGACCCTAGAAGTATATTAAATATGAGAAGGCCTGATATGTTCATGTTCATTCAATTGTAATGACTCATACATGACTATCCGCTGTACCTCTACAAGGTGTCTGGGTTCGAATAGTCTAATAGCATTTGACACTTAAGACATGCATTAGTGTGAGAGATGTAGGGGAAGCCTGTGTGATGCTCTGCATTCGATCATCTTTCTCTGTTTTGCTTGTGGAAATCACATTGCTAAGCCTTTAAACGATAGATATTGCCTGCTGTCCAAGATATCAAATATTGCAGACTTCTCTTTCTCAATTCAGTCTTGTACATGTAAAATAAAACTACATCTAAACCTTTGCTAGAATAAATAAAATAAATGATATACAATATAGTAAAGATGGACAACATTGCTAAGATATTGTAAGACACACTTGATACAGTAGACCGCAAATAAGGAATTTCTGTGACTATATAACTCAATCAATGTGCAGGGGCACTTTGCTCCCTAAAAAAAAAAAAAAAGTTACAATAAATTTTATTGTGCGTATTAGATGGGTCCACAAAGAGCACTGACTGAATGGATTGGTCCAATAATAATAATAATAATAATAATAATAATAATAATAATAATAATAATAATAATAATATAATAAGAATAATAATAAAAAAATAAAAATAGACAGTTATGGAAGAAGTAAAATATGCTTTAAAGAGTGTCATCTTATTACAGATTGCTCTTGTTTTGGACACAATATTGAAATTCTGCTGGCTACTCCAAAATCCCGGAAGAGCCAAAACTATTTACCTTATCACCTTTAACTGAAAGGAGTACGGTAGTTTAGTTTCTAAAAAATAATTAAAACTGCTTGATAGCTTGGTGTTAGAGTGTTCAATAAAGTCAAAGAATGTCATAATGACCCTTGCATCATTCAGTTTTTCTGTATGTGGCTCTTAGAGGAAAATTTTTGGACATCATTCCCTAGCTTAGATAAACCATATTCAATAAAAAAAAAAAAAAAAAAAAAAAAAAAATCACCTTCAATATAGCTTCTAGCAAAGCACTGTGATTTTTATGCCATCAGGCAACATTTACAGTGGCGTGATGGCAGCTTTGGGAAGTATTTGAATTCTTTGTAGTATTTTTTTTTTTTTTGCCAGTAATGTGTGTTTTCAACACTGAATAGATGATGTAGCAATCTAGAGACCTGTAAGTACATCACCCTTGTGCCTGCGCAGGCTGCACTGAATATGGCTGATGTTCTGCCCAGAGGCTGAATGTGGCAATAAAAGCCTTTCAGGCTGACAGGCTGTCAGTACATGTTCACTTACTGACTTGGTGGAATTGCATATCGTTCTGTATTTAATAGACTCCCCCACAAAGCAGCGTGCATCCACATCTTCTCCAACCTGACTAAACAACTTTGAATGGAAAACTGCTGGCGTGACCACACGATCTCCCGCCCACACCTCAATCTACACCAAATCGCCATGATGCCATCTTCTTTTTCAAGTGTTTCATCAATGTACAAAAATGTATCTGCAATGTTATCCAGTTTTAAACTTGATGTGATCTTGATCAGCACATCAACCCACATGAAATAAGTTATTTAATTCTAAAGGGTCATTTTAGCTAACATAAAAAAAAAAACTGCAATCAAAATGACCAATTAATTAGAATTGTTATTTATATTTCAAGTAGTTTTACAACAGGATGTTAAAAAAAAAATCTGTTGTTTCTTTCAATGCCACATGCTAGGACAATCACAACAGATAGAACGTTTTGGAATTGCCATAGTGGAAGCAGTGCTGAATTTTTTCAGTGTAGATTGAAATAAAGGTTCTACATCCATCTTTGGTCTTGACTGAAAGACATCGTACATGCACCCATTTCCCCTTGCATCCACTTTCTTTGAAATGATGACAGCTACATCACAGTGAGTCAAAATTGTGAAGCCAATACTTGGCAAGCCAGCTTTTATTTTTTTCCCAAAGAGCAATAAAAATCGGCAATGCTACAGACATTACAGAATTGACTTTATTTCCCTCGCTGCCTTTGCTCCCTCTGTTATTATTCTCCAAAGGCTCTGTGTGACCCCCCAACAGCCGTAAGAAACACTTTGGTTTGTTTCGTTTTTTTCTTTATTTTTTATTTATTTATTATTTTTTTTTCAGCATAGCCATTGAGGGATTTCTTGCCACTCTGTATCATGCTGACTGAGTAATAATGAAATGTGAGGGGAAAAAGTGATATTACAGAACAGATGCTTTGGCATTTGTCCGAATCAGACCACATGGTATGCATTTTTCAAGTTTTGCCTCCTGTTATGTGCTGCTAGGGTCAATCTGACCCATTGAGTGTTTTATCAAGCAATTTAAAACGCAAATTCATTAAAATTCTTTCGTTTCTTTTTTTAAATGATTTTTTTTCCTATAAAGCCCATCAGTACAAATGTAATCCTTTTTTTTTTTTTGTTTCACAGAAATTTCATATACCTATAATATATAATTTAATGCAATCATTTTATTTAGAAGTGATGACATGCTTTTCGAAAAAAATAATTGGTAAGTTTGACGCAAAAAAAAAAAAAGAGGAGGGTTAAAACTGAAAGTGTGCATGACTGTATGCAATTAGTAAAGGGCATATTCTGAGCAAAGATTTCATTCTCTAAAGTAGCTGTACTGAATCAATATCCCACAGAGTGCAAAGTAAGAAGTCATCAGCGGGAAAGTATGTAAGTCTTTGGGTATCTTGTTAGTTTCGATATACAGCCTAATGCAGAGTTTACCAACAATACAGTGGTAAGACACATCATCTTCCCACATTGCTCCCTGGACTTCCTCGCTTACTGGAAGCCAGTGCAACAAAAACCATAAAAACCACTGGCATCACAAATTGGCAAATGCATTAAAAGTCTCCTGTAAAATGATCTTGTTACACTCCGGAATCAATCATGTAGAAAGCACTGAATAAATATGGCGATTTGAGTTAAACGTGATCTTTTTATCTTGTTGGAGGTATCAGCTTAGCAGTTTGCCATCAGCCAGAATGCTTTACAGGACACTCGCAAGGGTAAGGCAAGGGTTCTCAGAGGTGAGCACTGCTCTACTGTTGCCCATTTATCACCACCACAGTGAGGATAGAGGAGACATGCTGTGAATGCAGAGCAGTATTATGGGATGCCAGTCTCTTGATCTTGCCGGTGATAAACATTACACCAGAGGCCAAGTGTGTCTTCCACTGTTATTTAAAGGGCTCTAAATCGGAATATCCTCTCTGCGGCCTTATAGGTTTGCTTGTTATTGTTATGTTTGCAAACATGCATTAGCTGCTTGATAAACGCACATACATTTATTGTTTAGAAAAACTATTTACTAAATGTAATGAGATCAGTTTTGACTGACAATGATTTTTTTTTATGTCAAGTCATCTTTGGTTGTTATATACTGTGGCATCACGCTTCCTCATGTATTTCTTTTTTTTCCATCTAAAAAACTTGGAGTGCTCAATGGGGTATATGCCACGGAAGAGGCGGGACGTGATTTTGCACATCAGTTTACGAGGTGTGGCTATTTGCGCTGGCATTAGTGAATTAGACGCTGTATATCACTGAGTCTCATTTGCATTGGGGTGGGCATATTTGGCGTCAAATGTATGCAAATTACCTAATTTACATATGTACAAATAACACCGGCGCACAGTGGCGCATTCTGTTCGGCCGCGCACTTAGTGACGGATTTCCCCATCTGCGCGTGTTTAGTGAATTTGGCGCTCCCAGATTGCTCCATTTTTTCCAGTTAGCGCGGTGCAAAGGCGACGCAAACCTTTAGTGAATAGGCCCCATAATTCCTTGTGTGTGTGTTTTTTACATACCTGGCTAATAAATTGGAAACTGAAAACACAAAAATGATTTTGAAGCAGGTTATGTCACTCAAATAATTTTAAACTGATCTTGCACTGAATCTCAGTGTGATTCTGTAGGTGTTAAATATGTGTAACACAAAATTGTTAGGCTAGATAATGAATCATGCATCATTAGGCATGAATTACGTTGGACCTCATTTTTGACAATGTTAGCAAGCAAGCTGCAGAACATAGCAAAGTTTAAAAGTGGGTGGCATCATAAGTCTTAAGGCTACACATGCTGCCACTGCCAGAATAGGTTGTGCACATTGTTCACTGATGCTGCACTGAAATACTGATCGCAAGGTAAAGCATGATATCAGGCGAACTCACACAACTCCTGAGTCATCCTTTCATTGGTTCAGGGCCTAAATACCCAGAAACACATTTGTAATTTATATTTAGTCAACATGCGCTGCGACTGGGTTGGATGTTTGGATTTTACTCAATATTAAAAATTAACGTGTTGACAGCCAAGCTGTGACAAGGTGTAAAGTAGTGCGGAAAATATCTTTTTTTCAACCATTAATTTTAATCTGACGTCTCCTAACACATCCAGAGCTGCGGTGATTAAAAATAATTTTTGATCTGAAAATACATAGCTACTAAATACGTTCACAGCAGATTCATGTATAAATAGAAGCCTTAATGTCAAAATGCTAGGAGATGGTTTAGTGTGAGTGGTCACAACTTCTCAGATCAATTGTTTCTTCTTTCAACGACAACAACAACAAAAGGTGGTTGCAGCTTTTAGTCATTAATCACGTCGCTGTAACTTGGATCAAAATGAATCATCGGGCTAATTTATGAATTTCGGAGGGGGGGGGTTGGGCAAATCATAAACAATACAGCCACCATCACATTGTGGAAGCACATACAGTTCCTTAATCATTCTTTAGAAAATGTTATTCTTTCATCCCTGAAACATCCTCCCTTGAAAAAGTTGCTGCATCTATCCTACCATTATTTCCCCCGCATTCTGCTTTTGATGAAGAAAAAAAAAAACAGCTGTTTAAAACAAAAAAAAACTAGGCTTGTGAAGACAAGTCGCAGAAAAGAAGCGTCCCATTTTTCTACACCTGCTAACCAATAAAATATAACTACTTCCTTCCATCAGAGACATCAGATCCACAGCAAAGACCCTAATCACAGTGGCACCTTTCCTGAGATTGTAGCATTTTGCCGTCCCTTCCCTCAACTCCTGTACAACCCTCCTTCATTTTTCTTCACTTTCCTGGTCATTATATTTTAAGCTTTTAGTGCTGCTGAGCTCATTTGGTTTCCACTTAGCTGCTCCCGTCCTCCTGTCCACACATCCTAGTAATGGGCTTTTCTTACACACACAAAAGGCTGAACTTGACATCTACTGTACCTTACGCTGTCAGTGGTTTTTGGCAGGCTGACAGACAGCCAGGAAAGACAAAAGGTTGCCCCCTCTATGGCTAATTAGTTCACAGGATAAAATGCATATACTTTCAAAAAAACAGGATTAAAAAAAAAATCCAAACCCCCTGCAGGTGTGATGATTGACACTATTTCTAACAAAAGCCTGGTGATTTTGACTGTGCTGTGAACTCTAAGGCTATTTGAATGGAAATATAAATAAACTCAAATATGTTTTGGGGTTAAAAACCTTGTTGGAGGTACTGAACCCTGACAGTTTTCTATGTGCATTCAACAAACCCTTATGAGTTGAAAGATGTAATTATTTGTAATTCTGTATTTATTTTTCAATTTCAAGGCATAGGTATGTATAGGGCTTACTGCTTAACATAAGACCTGGAATTCAGAAAGTGTATTCTTGTATACCTCATATCTTTGCAGTTTCAGGATGCTTAGTTTGGCATTGCAAATCACACAACTCAACTTACAGAACACTTTAAAACAACCACCACTGTTTTCTTAAGATGGAGCCCAGGAACAGCAGCAGATACAATGAAAAGAGCAGAGGCCCTAGAATTGAACCCTGTGTAGCGCCAAACTACTTTTGAGATATGAAGACTGGATATGCTAGCACACTGTAGCAGTTAGCGAACAACTGCCTATGTGGTGGCCATGTTGGGAAGGTTAACATTCCCATCAAAGGCAATGCATGGACATTGAAATGAATTCCTAACTCGCTTATCACCATCAATATCAACATTTGAAAAAGATTGATTTTCTTATCTTCCATGCACAGGAAATGAGCTGACGACTTTTGACATTCCTAGTGTTATTCTAGGCACACAGCTCAAAAGGGGCATGTCATATTTGTATCTTTGGGCTTGAGTGTTGAAACTGTTAGCAAGGTAAGAAAAGTTTTCTTAATACAAAAATACGCATCTGAATGTGAAACATCCCAGTCTATCAAATTAGGCAGCAAATACTTTACATTTTTGAGCATGGAGATTAGTAAGTTGGGGGAGGCATAAAATATGAGTACAAAGGACTGTCAGCTTTTGAAGGGCGATTTGCGGGTTGCATAGGATATTCGAGTGTGTGTGTTTTTCCCCAGAAATTACATTATGAGATTATAAAGGAATAAGGAATTAGGTGGGAAATGATATTGCAAATGCTTCTGCTTGTAATAGCAGTATGCAAGTCCTTTGTGACATGTCCAGTTAAATGATTAAAAAGGAAAAAAAAAAATCACAAGGAAAATTACCCTGAAAAAAGCTGTCAGAGTGGCACAGGCCAGATACCTGAGCCAGTTTTTGTAAAGAATGAATGAATTATTTCCCCCCGGCTCCCTCCATATATTGGGTACCCATAAACACATCCCAGCACACCTCACTTGGGGGAGGCGACACTCCTGCAGAGGGAGTGTGTAGTGGCATAGAATTACCATGAATAATTAAAAGACTGGTGTGAGCATTCTGGTAGCTCTTTGATTGACTCTGAAAGCCCCAGGAAGAAATTGGCAGATGAGAGCAAAACTGCAAAATGGCCAGCTCTTTGCTCTCAGCTCCTTGCCCAAGATTTGCTGGGCTAAAACCTTGAATCAGCAGTGTGTTACAATGCCCCTTTTTGTGTCTGCCTGCCCCAGAGTGAGATCCAAATATAAAAGACGAGGGGGGGGAAAAAACGAAGCTAGCACTTCTGGTATGTGAGATGACTGAGATTTCCAGGTTTTGCAACTATTTGGCGACAGAGCTTTTAATATATTTCCTTGCTTACTCTGAATCTTTGAGTAAACATGTAGTCCTAGTTATCACAAATTACCATTTTACATCACTGAGAAAGAATCTAATTGGTTGTCTGAATTCACTTGTGGGGAGAATGACCCATTGGGTGACAGAGAAATATGCTGAGTGCATGGGAAGGAGAGGTCAATGGGGAGTGGGGCTTGGCAACAGCCCCTCACCTTCCCACTGAGTCCGGATGCGGGCGGCATCCCATTACTCATCCATATCAATTTGCCAAGCCAGCATCCATGACCTTACATGTGTGACATGAAGGCCAATGAGTGAAATGAAACTTGCTGGTGACTCATTTTGGTCAACTCCAAGTCCTGATAGTCGTCTACGCATTTTTGCTAGCCAGGGGTCAGCCTGGTCCATGTCCAGGGCGAATGGCAGAAGTCCGCTGTATTACATTACTTTAATATAATTGTTGATATTTGCAACTACATTACGTTATTACATGCTATATTTTTTGGTTCTAAAAATTCTTGGTAATTTGGTTTTGTCATTTTCCATCAAGTGGAAGAGTGAGAAGTCTGGATTTGGCCAGCAAGTGCTGTTTTTAAAGGTGATGTTTTTCTTTTTATTTTATTGCAGTTTGCATATGAACTGATTTTCTCGATTTCCTTGTGTGAGTGTGATTTCCTTGTCAGGAAGTAATTTAGTTGCATCTTCTTGCACTATTGGTTGAAATTGTATTTGAGTTGTGACATTTTCTTATAAATCTGAACGGACATATTGCTTATTGAAGATTACTATAGATACAGAATAATTACTTAACTATTGTTTTCATCAAACACTTATGAAACACTCTTGTAAATGTGAGACATAGCTAGCTAGCGTGTGTGTCAATCAACATCAAGCCCCTGTTCTGGTAAATCACCAACAAAGAAATGTCAGGTAGTTTTCCTACCTTCCTGTGTGACCTAAATTTGCCGTTTGATGCCCCTTTGTGCACTCGGAGGAAAACTGAGGCTTTCCAAGAAACACATCCTGTAAGAATGATGGGTTAGAGGCACTCAGAAACATTTTCACTATTGCATTGCTGTAAAAAGAGGACCATTAAAATGATTGACATTGATCACGGTTGTATGTTATATGTTTTGCTAATTAGAATAGCTTGCAACCATTTAGTTTCCAGGAATTAGTCTAATGAAATGTAGAAGAGGATTACAGCTAAGGAGCATTAATGGAATAAATGAATATTTATGGAAAAAATAAATTAGTAAAAAGCTTTGTAGCTAAACAGATCAAGTGTGTGTGCCTCATATTTCATACGCTGACAAAAAAAAAATAAAAATGGTACATTTCCTGTATTCAGTTTTATTTTGTTTTGTGTTTTCATTCGGGAACATTTGGTGTTGTGCACAGGTGTAACACGTTTCCAAGTGGAACACATTTGCTAAGCCACAGGGAAGGTAACCAGCCCCCTCTCTTGGCATACCTGTTGTCAAATACAAGCTAGTTGATGATGTGGCGAGTAATATAATTTGTTACCGGTTTCCAGGATAATCAAAACACACAACAGTCAAAAATGTATGATTTCTAGCGAGTTAATGATTCCAAGTTGTTATGAATCCCACTTGATTTCTTGGCAGGATGTGCCCCACTGGTCCATCTGAAGTCACCGGACGGACAGACTGACAGACAGACGGACGGCGAGACGGACAAACAGACAGACAGACACCCTATTTATAGCAATGTCAACATCCTACTTGTGCTTCAGTGCCCTTAAGAATTATGTGATGTTATTACACAAGACAGACCTGTGCTAGCAAACTGAAAACTTTACACAAAATTCTTCCTGTCATGCAGCCTTTTCTCTTCTACAATGACATGAAAAAACAAGTATGAACGTTCAGTTTTGAAATCATTGTCATACTGAAAATTGCTATCACAAGATATTGCGTTTGCCAGACTGCCACTCTGTCAGGATGAAAATGTGCCACTAGTAAGTTTTTTTCTAAATGAGGGCAACCTTGTTGCATTATGTTACATGAAATGACAACAGTTTACTTCCCTTCACTGCAGTAATAATAATAATAATAATAACAATAATAATAATAATAATAATAATAATAATAATAATAATAATAATAATAATAATAATAATAACATTTTGAGAGAGATCAGAAATTCGAAATAGAGGCTAATGTTTTGTGAGTACTATTTTACTTGCTTTCTGTCTCCCTGTCACTTTTTCATCCGTAAAGAAATCTGATATGTTTTGAACACAATTTGCTCTCTGTAAGCAGGTTCAACATGTTTAATGTCAATCCAAGTTATATCCAGATATTATCCAGATTGTGCATTTATTAACATTCTTTTATTTGATTTTAATCCAATTTGATATATTTATATGTCTGTCAAATCTCAGCAGAGCAGTTAATAGTTTACAGTACTGTATTGTGTTTTTGTAGGATTTATTTTTAAAGTCCTTCCTCTTATCCATTAGGAGATTGCATCTGGAAATGTCATTTATCTGCTGCATTTTTTTTTCCTCATTAATAGTTTTCCTAGCCTCTTTGTAATGTGGAAAATAAATAAATAAATAAATAAATAAATATATATATATATATATATATAGAATTAAGTGGCCCTTAATCTCTTTCGGGGAGCATAATCAGAGTAATCAAATTAAATAAATTAAAAAGTCATGGAAAAAACAATAACTGTGTAGGTGTATGTAGAAAAAAAACAAAAACAAAGCATGGATGGTACATAGTAAGTACATTTATTTCAGTTTTGTACCCATTACATTTAAAATTCCATGTTCCTATTGTTCTCTGTTACATTGTTAAACAGAATGACAGAATGAATGAACAACAAAAGGTAGAACGACTGATAAAATAGAGGTGTGAAAAGCCCCCATAAATCATTGTCAGTCATATGTTCTTCTGGCAGTAGTCAGTCGGCACCATGCAACAAGCGTGAATGCAGTAGATGACCCACAATTTTCTACTCCTTTCTATATTAGCCATGACCACGAAAAAGCCTCTGGCAAAATATACCTTGAAAGTAGCTTTGGAGAGAATGGCAAATGCATGTGCATGTTTGAGGGAGAGTACAGGGTGATGGGAAAAGAAGGGGAAGAGAGAGACAAGGAAAGCAAGGTAGCGAGGCAGTGAAAGTAATGGTTATGTTTATGGATCGGGGCTATTTTGTACATCAAAGTACACAAAAAAGGAGAAAGCAGGGGAAGTAGGGGACCCTGCTGCAGGCCATTTGATTGTCATTGTTTCTCGGAGGTCATATGGGAGTGCATATTCCACGTTTTAATTCTTTTTGTTGTCCCTCCTCTGTTCTCCATTTCTCTGCAGTAATATCAAGCAGCACTGCTGAAAATGTTGTTGACATGAGCCTGTAACACGCACAGTGAGCTTCTCTTTGTTGTTTCCATGGATGAAAAACTCAAAGATTGCTCTATGTCCTGCCTCTCTCCTTGTCTTTTAAAACGCTGCGCACGACCCAGCCATCTAAGCCTTTCATAATCATTTTAAAGTAGTCAGTCTTAATCGCGTCATCCCTCCCCTTAATCTCATCATACCTGTTCTTTTAATCTCCTCAGAGAAATGGTCTGTCTGGATATATGCAGAGATTTGGTCAAAGTAATTGGAATAGATACTGTAGAAGCTCTAAATGTGCATGTTATATTTTGTTTGGAGTCAGATGTTTATTTTCAATATTGTGCACTAATTTGGCTAGCGTTCTATGTGTGTGGCCTTAGAGCCACTACACCTACGATCTGGTCATGTACATGCAAATGCAACATTTGACTTGTGCATTTCATAAAACACATCACTCACGGCATACAAACATTCAGAGGTGGGCACTTTCATCTCTCCACTCGGCCGTGGTTGACGGATGTCCCCATTTTCGGCTAGTGTTCACATTTTCGGTGAGTGCTTTATGACGCAAAGCCTTGAAAAAATACACAGACTAAGACCGTCTGTACTGACCCCGATCGATCGACAAACGCCTGCTTCAGTTGGTGCTCAGTCCGTCTATTTTATTTTAGGCTTCGCATCATAAAGAACTCACCAAAAGTGTGGAAGCACTCTCCAAAAATGTGGCCATTCGTGAACAACGGGGCCAACTAAGAGACGGAACTGCCCACCTTGTAAACATTAGTGACAAAAAGTGACAATCCAGAGATGTTCAGGTGCCCAACCCTGGTCAGGAAATCAAGAGGTTACTGGCTGGACATCTGATCTTAATGTAGGTCCTACAGTTCACTGTACCTTCTGTTTTGTGATTGAAATCTGGGCTGAAGATTGTATCTGCTTCTTCAGTTTTCCTTGAAAAAACAACAACGCTGACATGCAGGTGGCTCTGTGTCTATTACAAATTTGGCGTTTCCATCCATCTATGTTTATATTAGCAGTCTTATGTTGCCACTGTTATTGACAATTTCTGTTCAGTTGTCAATGAAAACACTGTTATCCTTGCATGTTTTACATTGGGATCTCTGTAAGGCGCAATGAGAGCATCAACAAACATGATTGCATCAATCGTTGAGAGTATTTCCCCAGTAGCGTGAATTGTGACTCACAGAGGTTAGGTTTTACAACCGTATGCCACACACACTGTGACATTTTTGGCGTAGAGACAGAAAGTAACGTGAAAAGGCCGCGGAGAAATTAATCTATTCAAGTTAGGTGCGCTTAGCGAGTTGCTACGGAAGATTGCCGCCGGTTAGTCCCTTCATATATGTCAATCATGTCAATCACAGAGTAAAACGAATACAAGCAATAGAGTTCAAGAAGAGTTCAATGAACATATCATGTATCATGCATGGTTTTGGAATGTTGGAGGACTTCCTGAAGAAAACTCGTAAAAGTATTGGTAGTACATGCAAAATCCATGTCGAAATGTCAAAGATGAGGAGCTTCGCCAACAATCATAAATAATTAATCTAAATTAAATAAATTAATAAATAGCTCACAAATTCAGATCCACACAAAAATGAAACAAATAAATCAGTACATCAAAAGACAGAGCATTAGACATTGCCATTTTATGCTACAACATTGTATATTTTAACAAGGCGAAGCTGTCCGGTGAGATACGGTTGAACTCTCAACAAACATGCTTTCTATTTTGATTAGTTTAAAAAATATTTCTCCCTTTGCAAGACAAATGTGAATCAACGCAATGAAAATCCAAATGTCTTTACTTGAAGAATGACAGTCGCAAGCTAATCAAAGTATGAGAAATGTCGCTTCCCTTTCTTTGACGCTGTCTGTAATGTCCTTGGAGTCTCCTTGCATGTGGTGCCATATGTGTGAGAGCCTGTCCAAAGAGATTTGACAAGGGCCCTGCAAGGAGAAGGAAATAAAACGCAAAGAGATGAGGCAAACATTAATCTTGTTAAGTTAAACGCCGACCCCCACCTCCTCATGCAGCACTCGCACTCTCTCTACTCCTCTTCCCAGTTGCCTAGCCAGATAATATGCATCGTTCATAGTGAAAAATCAGCTAATTTCAGACCACAACTTAGTCTGACTCACGGAGGCTCTTAGGGGTCTGCTGAGTTCTGTACTCCGCCATTAGATGCCCCCCCGCCACCCCACGCCATTGTCTCTGTTTTGCTCTCTGTCGCCGTTTCTGTGAGTCTTTGATATACGCACACGAACACACACTCCATTTTCTGTCTCCATTTTGTTGCCCTCACACACGCATTTATCTCCGTCCTTCGTCCTTGCTCTTTCCATGACCTTGAGATGTATGATGGATGGGGGTCTTTGCTCTAAGTGAGTTCTACGTTTTAGATTGACATTGATGGACCATATTGATTATGTTACACAGTGTGAGAGAGGAAATGGCTGAAAGACAAACATACAGTCATACAAATTACAAAGAAAAAAAAGAAAAGGAAAGAAAGGAAAAAAGAAATCCACTGTGGCTGATGTGCAGTTGGACAATGTTTCCCCCTTGTGGTGCTGGCAAGCAGGTAGGATTTGACCTGTATTTGTTGTCTGCCTTAAATCCAAATGGAGCAGCTGAGATTGCCAAAAGCCGGCACGGTATCCCCCTGCTGAATAATGATTTTTAAAAGAAGGCTCAGGAAATTGAATCCATGTTAAATTTCAATCTGTTGGTCTCCCTGTCCTGCGTATTTCTCCATATTCCTGCTTTTCACTCTCCAGCACAGCTCCAATCATCTTCCTTGAGCAAAGCAGCAGTGTCGCTATTGTGATTTGTTTATTTCTATTCATTTGGAATCAAGAGAGCATCAGTTCAGGTTTTTACACACAGCCAAACATCGCCACCTTCTTAAACTAATACCTCTGCATCTTATAGATCTTTGCAAAAACACATACATCATACATAAATTGGTTATGCAAAAGCATGTTTGTTGCTGGAAAGTAACCTCATTTTCTGAATATTGAATTATCCATCCAAGTTAAAAAAAAAAATAAAAAAAAGGGAAATCTTATCTGCCATCACTGCAGACGTCGTACATCAGTCGTCCCCAACCTTTTTCCCGCCACAGACCAGCTCATGCAAGTCCATAACTTCTGCAGACTGGCAACCGGGGGTGGCTGGGGTGCTGATTAATAAGATGCTACAACAATAAATGTGTGTATTTTTATGTACCTTTACAAGCAACACAAACACCATAAGAAGGGTAATCTGGTGTATTTTTTACATACTGTATAACAATAAACGTGAAGCCGCACTTTTATGTAACTATATTATCAGTGTCATCCTGAAATGCCGCAACATAAGAAGGCAGAACAAATAAGGCCATGAATAACTCACCATAGGGCTGAATCAAGAGCCGCTTGCCGCTTATTGTGTAGAGTGGGCCTCATGCGTGGGAATCACTTGACGCCGTAAATCTATATTTCAAGTAGGTCTCCTACTATTGTCTGTGGATGCACCTTTCTTTTTCTTCTTGGTCATAGGCTCTTGTTGTCTCATCACTGGGCCTTTTACTTGTTGCAAGGGAAACTCCATAATAGTCTTTTTTTTTTTTTTGCTCATTTTGCTAGATTGTGGATTTCGTATCAGCACAGTGTGACTAAGATAAATAGCATGTTGACATGCGTCCGTCATAGTGCGTTCCAAAGTAGCCCTGGTGTTTGGGGACTACTGTTGTACATTACACAGCAAAAGTGAAAATGACTTTTTAACCTTAACTTTCCTGACTCTCCCTTGCTTTTAAATTTTCAGTGCCTCCACCGACTAATAAGATTATGCTTGATTGACCAGTGAAAAGCCCGCATCTCTGTCATATGCGGCCAGTCCCTTTTTACAGTGCATCATCTGGATTGCCCTTCCTCTTGCGGACAACAGAAGTCAGCCCGCTAATGCTGACCGCTGCTGGAGCGCTATATGAGTGAAAGAGACAGACCATAATATGAAGAGAGACACAGCTGGTAATGCTGTTTCAAAACAGCACTTGTGTATCCCAAAAGCTTGATATTTATCAAGGGAGAGAAACAGCTGAGGGAGCTAAGAGTTCTTTCGAAATGTGTTTTTCAAAGCTTCTTTCCACCAACGGCGAAATCATTAGGGAGGTATTGAACACTTGCGGTCTACACAGTCAATATATTTTCTTTGCGTTTTGAACAGTTGGATATTTTTTGTGTATAATGAGTTAAATATAAAATGTCTTCATAATCTTGTGATGCATGTGATTCATACATAATATTGAGCCACCACTTAAAGTGCTTGTGTAAATCTTTGGAACTGGACAACAGACAGAAGGGAGACACATTGTGAGCTCCCTCTTCTGTCACTTGGCAGTCAACAGTTGCGGATAGAGTGTGCGTTTGTGTTCGTCAACGTGTATGTGTGAGCGAGCGTGTATCTCCAACCAAATGTCCGAGCATATGGTCACCCTGTGGCTGTATAGAAGCCATTAATGCCGCGCAGCTCTGAGAGCTTACACTGTGTGCGGCAGTCATCCTGCGATTGATGGCCTTGCCTGTCTCAACCATTACGCTGCTGGTTTTAAGCTCTTGATGACACTGTACTATGAAAGATGAAGATTATTCCTCAATTGTGCAAGAGAGATGGGGCAGATTATCTCCGTGCAGAGATCTCTCCTCGACAATAACCGGTAGCAGTGCTCTCCATTTCCCGAGCAGCCTAATAGTTGGCTACATGCAGCTGAAAGCTTTGATTTATTCATGATATCAGAATATGGCACTTTTTTTTCAGGCTTTCTAAATGGAATTACGTAAAAAAAAAAAAAAAAAAGACAACCGCATTGCTAAGACTGCTCAAGTCAACAAAAAGAGCAACATTAAAGATACATATATATATATATATATATATATATATATATATATATATATATATATATATATATATTAGTGCTGTCAAACGATTAAAATTTTTAATCTGATTAATCACACTTTTTAATTTTGATTAATCACGATTAATCAGCTATACGTATAGGTATTTTTGCATAATATAAAATAAGTACAAAATACCGTAATATTTTGACATTAACGCATTTTATTATCTGAATGTCATTTACAAACATAGATTAAATGCACGTACGCAATTGCATGCATGCGTGTATTACTCAAAACGTAACAGCATCATATCAATTGGGTGCAATTCAGCAATTATTAATTAATTAACCACAAATTACTTTTGTTTTATCTAAAGTCCCGTCGGGGTGTTTTCTAAAGCGAAATTTGCCACCGAGCACACCAACTGGAGTCACCCCGCTCATTTTGGAACAACAGAAATGTCGTGCATTGACCTGCGCAGCCTTCCATGTAACTATCCGTGGTTACGTTCAAGGCTCAAGTGTGGTTAAAAAAATAAATAAAAATAAATAAATAAAATAAAATAAATAGTGCCATTAATATGCGTTAATACGTGATTAATGCGACATTTTTCTGTGATTAATTAATCTATTGACGCTTTAACTTTGGCAGCCCTAATATATATATATATATATATATATATATAAAACACAGCGGTGAGAACCGGAAGATCATATTTTTATTAAAAAATCCATTTTGAAATGTATCGTGATATGTATCTAATCATCTTTTATTGGAGAAGTATATCTTTGAAGGAAATTGGGAAAACAAATACAGTATTGACAAGTTCAATTAAATGTATGTTTAATGACAACAAAAAATTGCATCACACCCTCTCAAATTGAGCCGTTCCATATCGAATCGAATCGTAATCCCACTGAGTCGAAAGACACATCTCATCCAGTGCGGTTTAACTGCAAGATCAATTCCAGTCCAAACTATTTGTGTTGAATCAATTTCAGGTCAAAATAGTCCCCAAATGTTCATTAGGCAATAGACGGGAGAAATGTGATGAACACGCAAAGGCCAGCGGGAATCATCGGGGGCATGATATCCTTTAGCTAACAGAGAGGAAAGAACCTATTCAAGAACAACTATAGGAGAATAATTGGAGCACAAGAGCTTGCCTCACATTACCGGATCAACGGGCTAAGTGCCGAGCAGGTTATGTGAGTGTGTGGAAAAAGAGAATGGAGACAAATTGAGAGAGAGGAACTGATGAGGAGACAGATTGACCCTAAAGTTGATGGATATTTCTGAAGGTCAGAGCACAGATAGTAACATGTCAAAACATTTTACAGCTCTTTAGAGAAGGCACAGAAGCTCTTGAGATGAGTGTGCAGCATGCTGGATGTGAGAGTCATTGCAAAAATTTTAGCCATAATATCTCACTGATGATATGAAACAGACATATTGCTCCGTTAAAATAGTTCAAGATCAACTGTGATTAACTGATTTAGGAGCAAAGTTATATCATATTTATTATTATTATTATTATTATGATTATTTGCGTTTCAAACGGTCTATTTCAGGTAATGAGATGCAAATGTATTTTTCTTGATCTTGTTGTTTTTAAATGTCAAGAACACAACATTTCTAATCTGGCACTGTTAAATTTAGTTTGTGTGTCAATCAAAGAGCGAGAGTAACTGAGTTTAGCAAACAGAGGAGCTGTAGAAAGACATTTTCTAAAGAAAGGACTGTGTGTGTTGCACTTACGTATATGTTCACACACAGGAAGAAATTTAAACAACAGACATGACTGCAAATAAAATGTTTGTTATTATAAATGCTCCGTAATGACATTAATACTGGAAACTGTTACTTTAAACATTGTTTTAATCAAACGATAGTTACAGAGATATTTTAACCTGATTTTAAAAATAGCATATTATGTTAGTATTATTTATATCATCAGATTTATTTAGATTCCTCTTTTTAGCAACTTGTTATGCTTTATTTGAGGTCAAATTGCAATGGTACAACCAAATGCAACTTTGACGCATTTTTTCATTGTATGATGTTACCGCCTCATTTATTGCTGAGGGTTAAGCAATTAGGATTGAATTCATTCTGTTGCTTTGCCATGTGTGAGTCTGATATCACAACCTTGTGATCTGCTTCGATATGACAATGCTTTTAATGTTTTTCCTTGATGAAAAAATATTTAACGAGCATATAGTGGGTCATTGCACGAGTACGTCATATTAACTTTTGGTTAGTCTCCGTTTTCCGATCACGGCTCTGAGCTTTCTATGTGACGCTGCATCCGGTGTCGCGCTCACGAAGTACATTCAGACTCAAGTTGATTGAGACGGAGAGATAGAGAGATATTGAGAGATAGATTGATAGATTGAGTGAGTGTGCTACGTCTCCTCTCTCTATTGTGCTCTCTTTCTGCATGGTAAACTCCATCAGCTGTCAGCTCCAGTGATGAGATATCATGGTAGGCAAGCACTCAGCCCCTTGGAAAACAACGAGTGTTCAATGCAGTGCAGTCTTGCAACTGCACTGCATTGAAATCACACATGGTATCTCGTTCTCTTTGGTTTCTGCTTTACAACTGACTCAACTTCGTTTCTTTTTGGTCTGGTCTACCTTACTGTTACCAATCGCTTCCCTTCACAGTCTTTTCGTTTGATTGTTTCATTCTAGTCATGGAAAAGGCAAACTGCTGGCTGGAGGATTTCCTTTGCTTTGTTAGAAGCATATTGCCAGTTACTTTCATCTGTATCATTAGGAAACTGTGTTCTCCAAGGTTGTAAAAGAGTGGCACTTTGTTTGGTCCTGTTCTATAGATCAGCAGGGGTGAGCTCGAGACCATGGTTTTAGTTCGTCACAGATTTATGGAACCTGTCTGTAAACTGTGTAAGAATAGGAATGCTCTTTGAAGCAGCAGATACATGGGTGATCATCTCACACATCACAGTGATGGGTTGAAAACCAATTTTTAAACTAATGAAGAATTGCAAAATTCAATAGGAGCAATGAATTTTAATTTTGTGTAATCCTGTGGAGATTGCGTGAAAATGTTTATTGGAAGTAGGTGCATGAATGTCATGTTTTCTAATTGCAATAATGTATTCACTCAAGGCATATGACTACCCTTTATAGTATCATTATATAAACAATAAGGATCATATTTATGAAAATCCAAGTCCCACTTTGCCCCTACACCGTGCATTCTATTTGTGATGATGGAATCTATAAAGCTATTTCAACATGTCAAAAAAGATGGATATGGAGGAGCAAAAACAATCATTCAATGTTTCAGAGCATTTTATTTATATCTCTGCGTAATTTCCCTGGAGCTAAGAAGACCCATCGGTATCCAGCTTGCAACCCGACTGTCATTGCACTAGCGGCCCGCATTATCCCTCGTTCCCCATACACAAAGGATAAGCTTCTGGCTTTGTCCCTCTTGGGCTTTTTGAAGAGAGCTAGAACAGACTCCAGCGGCAGGGCACAGCGAGTCTTTGTAGACAAAACACATTCTCTGCTAAAGTCAGGTTGCTTTAAGTGATCAAACAGCTCAACGATGTAAGGCTGCATACAGACAAAGAAGTGTTCACCTTATGGATCAGTCATTACGTTTCCAAAGAGAACAACATGATCATGGTTGAGTGCCAGCAATTCAATCATACTCCATATCCATCCATATTTGTGATTCATGTTGTTGAAATACCAAAACACAGTCACAAGTGTTAATTCTAACTGTAACAAAGCATTCTGGCTAATCAAATTCTCCAATGATGACATAAAAAACACATAGAAAAACAAACTGGTTTATTTTTGTTATTTGTCATTATTTAAGTGTCTTAAGCATTGATTAATTTTAAACTAAACTAAAGTTTTTTTGTTTTGTTTTTTGGGTGGGGAGGGTGGTGCTAGAGTGGGGAGCGTATTTTACATGGGTGTGTGTTATCCACGGTATTTATGGTAGTAGTTAAAACAAGAAAAAACATTCCCTCTCTCAACATTTTGAAATTGAAGATTAATGAAAAAATAATGGCTGTTGTTGGTAGAAAGCTACATACTTTTTAGTAGCTTGTCTGACTTAAAGTATTTGTGGAGTGTGCTGCAGTATTAATGTTTTTGCATTACTTTTGACAGCCGTGATGCTGGAATTGATGAAATATAGTTCACTTCGCACCTCAGAGTGGTTAATATGTCTAACTTTGACTGTACGTGTTTTAGTCCGGCCTTCCTATTTAAACAAGGAAGCAGAAAAAGAAAATACAGCAACATGTCAACAGCTTTAAGTAAACAGACTTATAATAGCAATACAACTGCAGTGGCTCACAAATCTAAATAAAAAAAAAAGTGCATTGGTTTGAAATTCCCCAGCTTGTTTGGCTTGCTGAGCTGCCTTAATTTGGTTGTATCACATTTATGCCTCCTGGTTGATACTCGACGAGATTAATCATCGTAAAATATGAGTCAGATCTGCTGCTTGTTTCCTGGAGGTAAAAGCTTGTAAGTCCGCTTGTAAATACACCCAGAAGAGAGCATATCCTTGGAGACAAATATTAGCAAAAGTGAAGAAAAAATAGAAAGGCTTGTGGTATGTTGCTTGCAGCTTTATCTGACAGAATGCCCTGCATGTTTGTTACTTGCATGCTTGGTTATGGGATTTTATTAAAGGAGGGGGAGATTATTAAAGCTTAACAAAGTGGAGGACGGTGGCAGTCAAGGTTATTTTGCTGTTGTAGCCAATCATCTCCGGCCCGTCATAGTGACCAACGAAAACTGCTGAGAGGATAACAGTGTCTGAAATCAGAATAAGATCTTGCAATAGTAGTGTATTTCTGGGGCCGGTTAATACCCTCAGTACAATCTGTGGATTTCTGATATTGGCTAGTACGATCTTTCATCTTGACATAAGCTGGCATATGCTGAGTGGCTCCACATGTTTATCTTTCATGCAACAAAAGCAAGGCCAAAGCATGTAAGGTAATCACTTCAAAGACCTTTATGCTTGACTCCAGCGTTAGATCCTGCTTTCCTTCTAATCAGCCGTTGACCGTGTGGGTATTATGTGCATTGAAAATGAGTTCACACGATGTTCCTGCTCTAAGTTGGGTGATGTAAATTGGGTGTTTTCCAGTTAATGCTGTTATGGAAGAATACACAGTAGCAATCTTTTTTTCAAGCCAGCCTTTTAATTATCCAAGCCCTGACGCCCAACTTTTTCATAAAGTTGGAAAAGTCTTATGGAAAAATACAGTAAAAAAAACGTATTTGTAAAGTATAAATCTACACACCTCAACAACTTTGAAAAGGACAAAATGTGCTATTGCTTTAAGTTTGTTGCATGTGTTTTCATCATGAGCCTGGAAAAATAAAATGTAGTTTTACTAAACAACTTGCATTTTTCCCATTTTGGGGTAAATAAAGATCAAGCCACCAGCCATCTCTTTGGATCTCATTTCAAATGTTACCAGAAAATCAGTAAATGGCACTATTCTGTGAAACATACAGCCATTGATTAAAAACGATGACAAAAACAACAACAGTCCTCATTATCCAATACTTTGTAATTCCTTAGAATTTTGTAGAAAAACTCTACATTCACTTCATGGGGTCATCTTACCATGTATCTACACTACATGGACTACATTTACATGCAGTCCTTATTTGGGTTAAGGTCAAATGGGTTCTGAAACAATTGTGATAACCCGTTTACATGCGTTAGCGGACAGTTTCCGAACAAGAGCATATTCAGGTTTTTGTGTGTGTTTACATGGCTTATCAAAACTCGAATATTACCAATATTTGGGTTTTGAAAGGGTTATTATCTGCATGTAAACGTGATGGAGTTATGGATGCAGTGCCTAACCACAACCCTTGAACAAATCTCAACAGCTATCCTCATTAAAATGAAAATTCACTATATCACATGCTTCATTAAACAGATGATTCTTTTCTCCAAAAGTGAGACTTCAGAAAGAATATATTCATACTGTCAAATGATTTCCATTTACCAAGCACTACCCTCTGGTAATGCACACACGTGAGCAAAGTAAGGGACAGAAGACAGATCCATGTGACAGAGCAAGAAGCCCCCCCGTTGAGTAATGAAATTAAATGACAGCTCTTGAGCAAGGAGGGATGCTGCGAGAGCTAGCGTGAGTGAGAAAGCGAGCGAGGGAGGAGAGGTAGGGGGATTGTGTCCAGCCAGGAAATTGAAGCCATCGCAAGCAAATTGAGTTCAGGTCATTTTGGCGGGCAAGAGCAGACCAATCAATTTGGCCTACTACTCAGTGGCTGTCAGCCTCACAGAAGGACACCTTGGCATCCAATAATAAGAGCACAGCAAACAACCCAAGTCCTGGCTCACTTACTCTCAGCTAACATCTAGCTATCTGTAATTTCTCCTTCGGGGAAATGCACCGATAGAACTGTAGTCTGCTATATGAGCTATATTTGTGTTGATACGAGCTGTCAAGTTAAAAGGTTGGACCAATTGCTTTAACTGGGTCGTCTGTCTCCTGTGTGAAAACTGAGAGACAGCATTTGCACGAATGCAACTGTGAATTATTATTATCTTTTTTGCATTTTTGAATTTCACCTAATGCATTCAAACCACAGCCAGCTAATTAACGAACAAATCATGTGTCTCGTTCAAGAAGATGCAATTCTGTGAGATTTTGGGGAGGGGGCACAAGTTTCTCGTGTCTGAATGGTTGATGCACAATTAAGCCACAAACGTTTCTTTGGCATTCCAGCTTCACAGTACCTGTCTACACAAACGCGCACTCACGCACGCACACACAACTGTGATTTCTAGCTGGAGTTTAATAATGACAGCATGAAAAAGAGAAACGTTATTATCCAGCTCAATTTTACTAAAAGTTAAAGAGCAAAACCTATCATGGAGTTGATGGGAACATGTTTTAATCAGTCTCGTGTTAGTTTTGCATTGTACCCTCTGCTAATCTGTGGACAGTGACACAACATTCTTGTTAATTAAGTAAAATTACACAGCAGGAGCACAACAACACTACATTGCTTAGGCAACAGGCAAAAAACAGCGGAGTCATACAACCCCAAAGGCCTAATTATCTCTGCCGGCTCCCAATTAATCCATTAAGTTGTTCTGGCTCAACTGCAAAACCTGAGGCGCTATTTCACATATCAATATATTGCACCATCAAATAGACAGGATACATGACTATTTTGATGGCACATGCTGCCCCTCGAGTAACTTTCAAAATCCACGACGTGTTTAAAAATAATAATACTGTACTACATAATCCAACATTTTAGTTGAACCATGTAATTTTATGGCCTCTCATTGTTGTGCCTTCACTGGCTGACAAAGACTGACTTGCAGGGCTTACCATATGTAAAACTGCACTGATGGTATTGATGGCTCTCATAGCAGTCAATGATTGTTTTTGTGATAAGCCACTGAACTTGTGTGGGATGCTAAGAAGAGCTTGAGGACCCAGCCGGGTTATGAGATTCCCAGTGGTACAGACTATAGACATTAAGTTTGTTTACACACTGCCAATGGAGAAGGGTCGGCGCACGTGAGCGATTGTTTGAATATTTCTCTCGCATCTCTTTAAACTAATAATCATTGTGCATTTTCCCCTCATCCAAATCCCCAAAGAAAGTATGCCGTCCCCATTTTCCTCACTTCAATTAATGCTGTTCTGTCATGATAACGAGGGATGGGGACTGCGAAAAAAAAAACAATATACAGTATAGTACATCGCTATTTTAAAATTGATATGAAAGCGGCGTTTTGTCTCACTTGGATTTTTAGGCAGTTTGAATGACTCCCATGTGACACATGCTCATTTAAACACACGCACACAAGCTTGTTTTGTGTCTGTGCTCTCAATTATATAGGGAAAAAAAAAAAAAAAAAAGAGTACATCACTGCAAAAATGCTGTTATTCCATGTTTTGTATCTCAAGGGATTGTTTTCTTTTGGGGTGTATTGAAAATATGTAATACGGTGCAAATATTGCTTCGGGATATCCTTGAATAGCAAACATTTCCAGTTATTTTCATGACGTAAGAAGCACACATTTATGTCCAATGTGAATGAAGATGAATGCCACATTCATATTTAGTGGGGAGTGTGTCAACCCTGCAGCTCTACCCTGAGAACAATGTTTTTGACCTAATCTTACCATGCTATTTTACATATTTACAAACACGATTTGCTTTATGCTATAGTAGCTAGTGTTGTTCCGATACCGATACTGGTATCGGCAGAGGTGCCGATACTGCATTAAAACAGTGGTATCGGTATCGGTGACTAGTAACATGCCGATACCATTAATTCCAACGCTAATATATGATTTTGGATGCACGACATTCACTGGTATGTGACATGTTCACTGCATGCCGATCTAAGATATGCTATTGGCCCTTGAATGATCTGAACTAATGGCAGGACAGCTTTTTCATGTTGAGGAAAAAAAAACAACTTAAGTATCGTTATGGTATCGGTATCGGCCGATACTGCAAAGCTGGGTATCGGTATCGGGAGCCAAAAAATGGTATCGGAACAACACTAATAGTAGCACTAGCAATAGTTTCCTTTTAATACTTTTAACTGGGTTTTCATTGCAAGAGCATGCCTTGCCAGGATGTGTTGTGATTACCCCTCCACAGAGTCCAATTACCCCTTATAACTTGGGTGTATAAAGTGCCTTAGACTCAGCAATTTCAGCTGCAATAGGAGAAAACAATGCTAACTGAAGACACTGTCACTGGGCGGGTCCACGCCTATGACCAATTTGTGATGAACAGATAAGAATTAAATGTAATGATGTTGCAGCTGTAGATAACAAAATACCAGTAAGGTAAATTTAAAGCTGTAATAGGATGTAGGCATCAGTTGGTCTTATATCACCCAAGATTCTCAAGAAGCCACCCGCAAAAGTAAGTAAGTAAATAAATAAATAAATAAATAAATAAATATGTTATTGTTCATTGAGTTCATTACAGTGGGCAAAGTCAAACCTGCTAGTGAGTTTATTAAGTCCAATTTCATCCAGTCCATTAGTACATTAACAGTTCAAGTGCAGCCATTGGGGGAATTGTGATATCGACATAAATCTACAGTTGTTAAATTAAATAGTTTTAAATGCATCTAGTGTAATGTGATGTTTCATAACACTACACTATACCATGCTTTGCATTCTGTGCAATATAATTCTTTACTGTATTCTAGAGCTGCGGGTAGCCCGGGGAGCCTGAGTGTGCCTTGATCACTGCAGGGAGCCAATGCAGAAAAAGGAGAAGCTCACAACTGGACGTATTGTTTAGTCACTAGAATTCTTCCTCTTGCCACTATAAAACATAAAAATAAAGAAAACAACAATGGCACTGAGTCAACATTGATACACACACAAGAACACAGAGGGTAGATGTTTCATATAATTGCTTAAGAGACCTTGCTGAAGAAAATTAAACAGAACAAGCCACAAATATTACAAATAGAGAAAGTGCTGTACTACTGTACAACGTGATCCCACATGAAAACTGAATTTGAAGCGTGGATAAGTGTAGTAAAGTGAGTAAGTGAGTGGGGCACCGTGTAATGAACACAAACGATTGAATCACTGTCAATATACTGTAGTTTGAACTGGTCAAAAATCGATCAAAAAGTTATGAATAAACATGTATAAATAATAAAGTTTGGGCTTTGGAGAACATTCTGTTCATAATGCTGAAATGCTCAATTGCTCATAATTCATATAGTAAAATGGCTGCTTGATCAGACTAGGCAGCCTGGTTAACCTTCCAAGCTTATTTTTGGAACATGGGAGAAAAATGAAGTATTTAATTGACCGCCAGGCCACAGCAGTTCTGTAAACCTGTTTAGTCGGGAAAAAAGGTAACTTAATTAAACAAAAATGAAAAGGCAAGTATCCCAAGTCCAAAAAAGAAAGAAAGAAAGAAACAAACAAACAAAAAAAAACAAGATGAAAAGTAAAAAGCAAATACTGAACACAACAACACGATAGCAGGGAACTAATTACAAACAAACGGACGAGACAACGAGACACCTGGACAAGACACGTGGATGAGTGAGCTGATTGGATGACACAAGGGATGACGGTGTGATGAAAACAGGCGGACACATCTAACTGGCGAACTTAAAAAACAAAACAAAAAAAAACATGATGAACCTAAAGTCTAATCAAAACCATATCAACAGCAGACACATCATGACACCTTGCTTATTTTTTCACATGCTAATTTCACGGTCCACTAGCTCTATGATATGAACATTTCACAGTCATCATGGATCTGCTGTAAGTGTGTGATGCTGCACCATGGCGGCTGGCACATTCACTCGGAGCAGGGTGTCAAATGCAAGATTTTGGTGGCAATGTCAACAGCTTTCCATGGCACTCGAACATCAGGCATCACCTCTGACTCCACATCTATCCCATTTAAAGTGCAGCGAACATCTTCTGCTTTTCAGTGTTGCTTGGCTACAACCACAGGATACAAAATGTCATTCCCTTCTAAAGTGTTCTATGGATGTATAAAAGTGAGAAAATACATTGGGTGGGGGGTAATTATGAAAAGATGATTATGTCAGACAGACTAGCAGCAAGAAGTACTGAATGCTATTTTGCTGATCTATAACCAAAATCAAACATTTCAAAAGGACAGATAATCAGTTGACAAATCAAAACGAGACGTCCCACTTTACATGAGACCTTCCAAGGCTGGATAATCATTGCCGTGTAAACAGCCATTATTCACACATAAGAACTACTCATTCAAATAAGACGATTTTTGCCTTTTTGCAGTTGATTCCCAAACAAGCTATTGGATTTGAAGGTTTTAATAATTAAATACAGCTGTTTTGATGTGAAAAACAATACACGGGAATGACAAACTTTCTGACACTGCTCACCAAGGATATTCAGCTTTCGAGTGACATTTCAGGATGAACTTAAAATAAAATGTAAAAAAAACCTATACACTTTACATGTAAACTTAAAGGTCCCATTCTACTTTTTTTTTTTTTCTTGGATGCCATTTTATCAGGTTTGCAAGACACTTTAGGTTGAAAAAGCCTAACAGACCCTTTTTCCAGGTAATGCATTTAACACCTTGAGGATTGTCACATTTTAGACAATGATTGGTTGTCGCGATGCTGGGTCACATGAATTTGAGTTTAGTGGGTGTGTAGTTGAATACCAATTTGAATTGTGTGTAATATGTTGCAAAACAGTGACTTGATTGTGCACTATGCACTGTATTGACAAAGGAAACAAAAGTAATTCTGTGGACAATAATTCAAAAAACACACAAAGCCCCATTTCACTGCTTATGTTCCTCAGCACCTCTGCACTGTAGTCAACAGTCGCTTGACTGGCAAATTCTCTTCTCAGTGCGAAAGAGACGCGGAGAAGAAGTGCTGTCTCTCGCGCTTTGCGGCTGTAGATGCCAGCAGAAGGTAGCGCCAATGAATGAATCAGAAGAGGTTAACGTGTAGCTGATGCTGTGTGGCAGTTCAACAGATTTTTCCAGTCCTGCTCCAGGCGCACAGAGCAGGTTGAACTACTCCAATCTCGCAGTTCTCAGTAACCCGAAGTCAGCTTTATTTAACGACAGACCAAATTTAGAGTGAAGGTGGAGAGCTAGCGGTAGTGAGATGTTCAGTTCACCAGAAAAAGCAAACGTGACTTCTGGGCGAAGGGAAAGCACAGTGTTTTAGATGGAGGCACGAGTCGTGGGTGTCTGATAACTGAGGCACATTATCTGTCTAAAAATTTCAATTTTGCAACAGTAATCTTGCTTTTATACAAAGCCCTAATCATAGTTTGCTTTGAAAATCCAGCCACTTTGATATTGAATAATTCAACTATTTGTAGACAGGGAGGTCTACATGGTTTATCAGGCATGTTGTCGCCTAAAAACTGTAATGGTAACCATTATTCTGAATCACAAATGCTTCACTGTTGCGAAGCAAGGACACGATCACCATCCTTATTTTTTTTAAATTTACAATAAAGCTGTCAACTAAGACATACCAAATGTTCAAGGAACTGAAGAAATTGTTACTGCTTTCCTCTTTTATCTCTTTGCCTCCGCCAGCTTGTCCCTGGATGACGTCATTATATTCCGTTGAGGAGTTGGGGCTTGCCTCCCCTAATCTCCACTCTCCCGCAAACCAACATACTTCCTGCCTCAAAACAATGCTCAGACTTTCACAGCTTCTTTTCAACCAAGTCTTTTATTGCCTGTACTTGTAATGTAACCTTAACTGATGGTATTGATTATATTAACTGTTAGAAATACTAAGTGAAAACAAAAAGCTTTCCTTCAGGTATTAGGCCAGGGGTTGTTAAGCAGGGTTCAATCAAACTCCAGGGTTTCGGCAGAGGTCAAGACACTTTTGCGACTCATATGATTCATGATGATGCGGCCAACTTGGTCATCACTGGTTCCAGGTGATCACACTACATTGTTTGGCCTATCATTGCTGCAGTAAATTTAGTACACTCAGTAGTCCACTTGTGACGGTTGTGATGGTATGCTGTGTTGAATTTCTTTGTTATTGTAATCCTGTCATATTACCTTCATATTATGTTGAGCAAAATAAGTGGTTACACGAATATGAGGAATATAAATTCACATGTATAACAGAGCATAAAGTGTTCCACAGAGTTCTATTCTGGAGCCTCTGCTGTTTTCATTGTATCTGCTGCTCCTGGGTTCCATCTTAAGAAATCAGCGGTGGATGTTGCGTTACACCACACAAAGCAGCGTTTCACTCAGATGATGGGACGGGAAAGATGTATGGGCATTTGAACAGTTTCACAAGCTTGACCAATTTGTAGTTTCAGTGCCTTGCTCAAGAGTGCATTACACCACACCCACCCCATCTGCTACTACTACTATATCGCTTTTCAGACTGCAATAACTTTTGGCCCATCTTATTTGACTTTGTGTGAGAGGTTATGCGCTGCAGCAGTAATAAATTACATCAGATTATTAAACACATTGACATCTTGGGGACATTTTGGTTTTCCAATAAATCAAATGTGTGGAAGACAAGGCACATGAGGACAATTGTTTCACAACAAGGCTGCAGCTCACCAATAGGTTTGAAAACAATATTTTGTTAACGCAATAAACTACTAAAATTTGACACTGCTTGGGACAAGAAATTATGCATTGGTCAATAATTCAGTGAAGCTTATCCCTGCGCCTTCATATTATAACTCGTTTTACTCTTTTGGACTGTACTCATCAGCCTCATTTTCTAACTTTGGCAGATGAATCAGATCAGTAGGCCCTGCTCAGTAAAACTGAGAATGAATATTGGACGAGCATTCGTGTTGGCAGAAACTTGTTTTTAATGCAAGTTTGGTAACACATATTCATCCTAATGTTGCTAAATCACATGTTGAGTTTACAGCATAGTTTTTAAAATGAAAAACAAAATGCACAAATGGCTCTAGTTTGGGTTTTCAAAAAATGCTTTGAAAAAAAAAATAAACATGTTTTTGTTTCTAATCCATAAGTCTGCAGCAGATCATTTGGCTGGACTGTGCTGATAATCACATGCTAAACAACTTGCATAAAGACTTACAAAGTAGGCTACACGCACACACACACAGATGGACAAATGTAAATATTTTCCAGAATTTAAGGGCCATGACTTAATAGTGAAATGTGGAAGCCTGCAAACTTTGCCACAGGAAAGGCAGTCAGAGCAGAATGAGTCAATGTTTGAGTCAAACTACAAGACAGGTAAGACGGTGATTCAATTGTCACTTAAAATGAATGTTTCTTTAATATTATGTTATGATGTTTAATGTTTCTTCTTCTCTAATGTTTCTTCTAAACAAACTTGGCTGAAGCAAACCATCAAGAAAGTATATAATGCCCCATCCCCCGCAGTTTCCAAAACGCCTCGTCTCCCCATTTTATTTTATTTTTTAACCCAATGCAGCAAAAAATATGTATTTCCAAAGGTGGCCACCAGATGGCAGAGCACCTTTGGTCTTCAGGGAAAAGTGGAAAGAAAGGGAGCGATGGAAAGAAATCTTTTTGTGAGTTCTCCTCTCCCGGATGACTGATCTCCCTTTGTGGTGTGATTGTGAGAACAGACTCGTGGGGTGTGTTCTCTCGTTGCAGGTGTCAGACTGCTGCTGGATAAGATTATTTGTGGGGGTGAGGAGGTTGCATCTTCCCAAGTGTGCAATTGTGTGCGTCCGTGCATTTACATTCTACTCAGTGTGTGCACGAGCTACTCATTTTGGGATTGCGGTGTTATATAGTGTTCTCTAAAGACATATGTTGTTTTTAACTTAAACACTGCACTCCATGTGGTCAGTTCAGACTCAGGAGCAGAAAAATGGAAAAGGAAAGTGCAGAAAGAAACATTACTTGTTTACTGTCACACTACTTGGGTCTTTATTTTGACAGGACTGACAAATGTTTTTTTCTTAACAGGTACATTTTAAAAGAATGGAAGGATGGAAAATCCTGTAATGCATTGCATTTGCAGTCTGTTTTAAACACAGACTGCAGCGTTGAAAGTCGATACTCCATTTCAGTTTAAAGGGCTACTTGTTAGTTGTTGAATTTAATATGAAAAGCCAAGCTCCGAATCAATGAACCCGATGCAGTTTAAATTCATTTGGAATGCAACCATCTACTTTTATAGGCCTACTCAAGATTTAGAGCTACAACTCTCTGTAGCAGGCTAAGACCCCTTCGCTGTTTTGATGATTTGTTGACTTGGGCGGCATTTGGATGACTTGTGCAAAACTGGCCTTTGATCTTGTCTGCTAAATTTTGTACCATTTGCGTTGCAAACAACATGCAAGGACAAATTCTATTCCTCATCATTTGCAAGCTTGCTTAACCTTGCAGTAATAATGTGCTTCTATTTGCTTTTCGTGTGTTTGTGTTTGTGCAAGTGTGTTTGGGCAGGAAAATTATTTCAAAAAACAAGCAGATGATAAGGGTTAGCAGGCGTGATAAGCCATAATATCTTGTAAACTGGCAGTGGGGACAGTTAAAGCTGGTCTTATGCTAATATTATTACAACCGACTGTCGGCAAGCGAGAATGAGGAAATATCTTCAAACGTGCATTTGGCCACGTCCCACAGATGGAATCGATTCCCACATTTGCAAGTCTCAAGTATAAGTCTCAAGTCGTAACATTCAAGTCTGAAGCAAGTCCCAAGTTATTTTGACTTGGGCAAGTCAAGTCAAGTCACCTTATTACCAGCAGTATGTAGTCTTAATAAAGAGAGAAGACGAATACAGTATGGTGAAATAATGACATTAGTGGCAATTTTACCCTATGTGCCTAATGTTCTCCAAATCAACATAATCGTGTCAATCAAACCTTGATTTACACTCCAAACAACAATTTATTTTTTTTCTTCCAAATTAACTGACTACTGTCTGTTTTGCCGAATATCAAAATAAGTCATATCCTTTTGACAAACTTTTGCATTTGAAGCTACAATCATTCAATATATGTGGACTGTATTTGAAAGGGTCCACAAAGCCAAGTGCTCATAATGACTCCTCATGGCTGTGTACCCGTGAATACATTCATCCATTATTTACATCCATCACTATTGAATCATCCTTGAGTATTGTAATATGAAGGAAACATTCCTCTATTTGCAAAACTCCCATTCACGCAAACACCCTTTTCCTCATTCTCATTTCTGTTATTAGACACATTTTTTACTGAATTGAACGCTGCATGTTCTTGGGGCAGTTTTAAATATATAATGAGGTCATTTGCATTAGACTGCAGATTGGGTGACCTTTGCTTTTGCCAATAATTACTGTAAAACCCGTGCCTGTCTGTCATCAACAATGATGTGGCTCGAACACCTCTGTGTGCCCACGAAAGGTTAGCTGGAGGCTTGTGTCTGGACTTATGAAAAAGCCGGAGGAAAATGTCATTAGAGCTGGGGGGAAAGACAATCGAAATTAGTAGCTGAAAATTCAATCAGGTCGGCTTTAAAGATTTTGTGTGTGCGTGTGTGCGCGCGTGCATGTGTCTGTCCGCATACCAATAATCGCCAAGTTACAAGTCATACTTAAAGAACAGCATTCATTTTCTTCATATGTGTCATATATTTTTGTTACCTCCACTTGGACTTTGTAAAAAAAAATAAAAAATCCAACAGACAACAGACACTAAACATTTTCAACAGCAAAGCTCATTGAGTGAATCTGCATTCCCACATATGCTATTCTGATTCTTTATTATTGTTATTATTCTCCTAACTTTTTGTCCTCTTTCAACTCCCACATAATACATCTGATTTACACCCTTCCAATTTCAACATGCTTCAAAAATTCATGCCCAATGAGCAATATTTTTTCTCAACCCACATACTTATTTTCCCACAATTTAATATTTTACACCAAAAATGTCCCATTAATTTTCAGTGGGACAGATGTTCAACTTTCTAAGTCAGCATTCCACTCCGTTGCATACAACTCATCATAATTCCCAGGTGTTTGCTGCAGTGGTGCAGTTGGCGAGTGCATTGTCCAGTTACCATGGGGCTGGGGGTTTGAATCCCAACTCTGACTGTCCATTGCAAATGTGCTCATTTACACAAGACACTATATAAATATCATATTGTGAAATGCATTACTTAATCACTTAAATGTGGATTAAAAATCCACATTCATTTTCAAAGACAGCTTTCAGTATTAATACAGTTTATTCAATACAATTACGCAATGTTTCAAAGTTTTGTTCAAGGCACCAATAGCACAGTGGTTAAGAGCAGCTGCCTAGCATGTTGGACACCAAGCTTCACATCCCACTTGTAGCAGATTTTAGCCCAAGTTCAATTTCATGTAATAATCATTCCAATTAGTTGACATCCATAATATTCAATGTCAGTTCACATTATTAAGTTTTGTTCAGTCATTCCATCGTTCAATATAGTAAAACATTCCACATCATTGCACATGCATTCAAACATTAACATTCAGCGTTCAGCATTCACACACAATTTCTTCAGTTATATGATATTCTGCCACTAATATCTCAGTGCTATGTTAAATTCATTACATTTTACTAAAGAGATTGCTAACTATCCACCTATTTTGTTTCTAGTGTTGTGTAATTTGCTTGCCATTATGGGTTGTCCCTGTGCAGTGAAACGTGACTGTTTAGCATATGTTAAGCCCCTCACAACAGTAGTACCCAGCCCACGTCTAAACCGCTCTCTAAATCTGAAACGGCATATTTAACAATCTATAATAATCAAGATTTAATTTCTCTTCTTCCTGTTTTCTAACGTACTGTACAACCAAATCCAAGATAGTGTATTACAAACTACAGTGTGGAGCAGCATGCACTAATATAAATTAATTTTATGCTAACTTTCTAAAAAGGCGCGATGCAGAGCACTAACATGCGAGGCTCTGTTCTGTGCTCTTGGTTCTAGTCGCAGCGACGCGTCACGTTTCACCTGCCGGACGGCTCCCAGGAGAGCTGCAGTGACAGCGGTCTGGGGGAGCACGAGCCTGTAGGCAGTGGCTCCCTCCTCACACAACCTCTCCCTCTGGTACAGGCGCAAGACGACTTCTACGAGCAGGCCTCCCCCGACAAGAGAACCGAAGCAGATGGCAACTCCGATCCCAACTCTGGTGAGTTTATCGTTTGTGTCTAAGCAGACTTGTAAGTTGATGTAAAATAAACAAACAAACACATTAAACATGAATGTGTTAAAAGGGCTTTAAGAATGCTAGACGTGGTTGCGGATACAAGGTATCAAATATCATTTAATTTGGAGTCATCTGGCTGCTCAAGTGGGTTTCTCGTATATACATGAGCAGGTCATTCATTTCTCAGTTAATCATCCAGACATGTTCGTGCTTCCCAAGAGCAAACCTGGGCCTCCCGAAGGCTCTTCACCTATTTGTGAAACTCATTGGATTTATTTAGAGATGATTTCCCAGTTGGAAGTCTTGGTGCTCAGAAGATGTTACCTTCCCACTATTTCTGGTGGGGATGTACATCTCCGACCCACTTTTCTCATTTTATCATTAAGTGGCAAGGCGTGCACAGAGATCAAGCGCATCGCCCCAAGGTCGGTGCCAGGTTGTGTTGCGAGGGCGGAGGAGCCAGCGCCACATAAAATACGAGTAGTGCGAGTAAACTGTGGTTGCTTTCTGACAGACTTGGAGCAGATTTATTTGAAGTTGACAGACACTATGTTGGCGTAATTGACTTAAGGTGTTTTTTAAATAGTCTCTGATGATGTAAAATGGGAAGGTACTGTATGATCCATATAAGGTATGTTGTGTTTTTTCTTACACACACATTTTTAGATAAGCTGGATAAATAGTATGTTGTTAATAATTAAGTGATTCCACTCATGTTTGTAAAGTATTTCTAAGGTTATAATAGTCCCTCAAAAAAACAGGTTAGCAAACTGTTGATTGTTGGTTTGAAATTGCTTGTGGCTCCGCTGTGGTGTAATTTTTCCCCCTCCCCGGAGTACTGTTCCGAATACTGTAAATTATTGGCAAATTCGTAGGCATGTGATTGTGTCATTTCACTGACCACGGAGGTGGCTACATTACAGTGTGTGCATCAACCTGTGTCAGTCCTATAAAATAATAATGAAATAACAATTAAATACCCCAAAATTGTAACAGCTCATTCCTCGCCACTGATATAATACTAAAATTAATACAACCTAAACAAAAATAAAGCATTTCTGAAAACATATAAAAAACTAATGCAGAGAAGCAAATTGCTCTAAAAACTAATTCAAACTACCTAAATAAAAAAATTAAAAAAAAGTCAAAATTAGATTTGTGCAGGATTTTCTTTTTGTCAATTTCAACTTTTATTTCTCATCATGCCTCTGCAATTTTAAAGGGAAGTTTGTTAACATTGCTAGCTTGCTGAGTTGGTGTGTCTGCTCACTCAATACAGATGAGTGTGTGTGTGTGAAGGTGTGTGGTGATCCTTCTCCCATCACTAACAGCCTCCTCTGCGTGACTGTTTAGTGTGAAACCGATATTACGAATGCCAGCGAGTGTGCGTCAGTCAGTTAGTGAGCCTCTCACGTGACGCCTGAAGAGTGCATTTGTCGTTATGTTGGAAGTCTGGGATTTTAGCCTTGCGCTTAGCACTCTCTACTTGCAACTGGTGAGAACGGAGCTGTTGCATGTTTGAGCCCAATTTGACTAGACTGCATAAAAAACATTACCATTACACACACACATTTTATTAACTTATTAACAATGTTTAAGTTCTGCAGTTGCAATAATGTTTGTGCACATACTCGTGATTACGTTCAAACATGCTTGTAGGCTTGCTTTGTAGCATTTACCCTGTGTGTTTGAACGTACTCGATTACGTTCGAACATTGAACGTACTCACAAATACGTTCAAACGTACTCGCCAGTCAAAAATGTTTACTGCACATTGGCAGTTCCATGCTTCCGTACAGTGCACAGCATTTGAATCCTAAATACCTTAGCTTTTATTTCCAAACAGTGTCTGTAGTAGTAACACAGCAGCAATACGGTAGTAACTAACAAGGCTGGTTAAAAATAACATACCGGTAAAAGTCACTGAGACTGAGACTTCTTGTATTTTACATGATGAGGGTCTGTTCATGCTAATTTTATTTATGCACAAAGCGCCAAGTTACATTAAACTCGCGTCTTCCTCAACACATATATTCCACCTGTCTTACTCTTACCTTTTCCGCTCGAGCTCCCCTGGCGGCTGTCAGAAAAAATCCATATGTAAGCCGCATCATTTTATAAGTCGCAGGGTTGAAAGCGTTTGAAAAAAGTCGCAGCTTATAGTCCGGCAATTACGGTAAAAGACAGCAAAACAAACTGAATCCAACTGAAGTAGCAGTGAGTTAAGGCAAAGGACATTTTTTTCAAACTTGAACTCTCAAGAGGCAATGAACTAATAGAAACTATGTAGAGCCCCTCCCGCTACAAGGACGGCAACAGCATCGTAAGAACAAGTAGGGCACTTGAAGGAGCTGTCGAAGGAGCCAACACAGACTGAAGTGAGCCAAGAAACTAAATACACACAGGTTAATTATTCAGACAAGACAGAGCTGGTTGAACATAAGTGCAGGTAAAAAGCTGAATAACCGACACAATGGCCCGCCATTGGGATGCTTTAAAGCTAATTAATGTCTTAGTTAACAGAATGAAGAAAGTGAAGCCTTTTTGTTCCAGTGACAGACCCAAAGACGAAATGTTGTTCCTCCTCGGATACCAAATGACAACAATATATCGCGATCATGCAGTGCCATCATAATCATATCGATGTAAACATAGAAGCAAATGATAAAAGCACAACAGACGTGAATTTATTACACCAAACATTAATAAAATAGTCCGTTGCCAAGAAAATGTGTGCATGCTTGATGATCAATAAAACAGCTTAAAGCATTTTTACTCAGACCATCGTTGGATCTGAAAAGTCTGTCTGAGTTTAATGATGCTGGGATGCGAGCCAAACAAATGAGTGTATTTTACAGGGTTAACTGGCCACCTTACCATATTTGCTATTCACTAGATACAACCAACATGTCTACATTTTTTTAAAGAGCTAAACATATCAATTTCCCACAAAGTCCACAAAATACCATTTATGGCACTGGTTTGAATAGATTTGAATACTGTACTGTCACCCATCGTGCATGGAAACTTATGAACACAATGTATGGTGAGAAAAAGGCTTAATAGCCATAAAATCCAAAAATATTTTGGCAATTGTTTTGATATTTTAATTTTGGTTACGCTTCATCACGATTTTATGTCATTAAGTGAAATTTACCTTTTGTACATTTACATTTGTGTTCACAAGTTTGCATATACCCCAATAGTGTGTAAACCTTCAAGCACAACTCTGTATCTGTGAAGATGTGGAAATAAAACAGAGGAAATGTATTATTATTATTATTATTATTATTATTATTTTAATAAATACAGTAACATGAAAAATGTATATAGGTAAAAGTATATGTTTGGCATGTTTGCATTAGGTATTATACAGGAGCCTATACACGGTCTTTCAACAAATAAAAAATCATGGTGTTTTGTGTTCTGAGAAAAACTCTGCATCCACTCATCTATAATTAATCATATTTACAGTGAACCCAGAAATGAGTCAGCATGCTGCATCTCAACACTTTAGTTAAGAGACAACGGGGAGGAATATGTGTTGTGCTACTTTCTTGCACACTTAGGCTTTTTTTTTTTTTTTTTTTTTTTTTTTTACTTCTGCCCTTATGTGCTGTATTGTGTTGTAATTAGTCTTATCTCCATCAAGTTAGAGCCAATAACATCCATACGCACCTCATGGTATGAAAATACAGATGAGTGATATAGTAGTTGAACCCGTGGCTGTATGCCTCGGTAGCAGTTATTGTTGTCATAAGTGGAGTTGATGTTGAGAAAAACTACATACGGTATATATAAAATTCCAAGCAAAGTTTATTTAACAATTGTCTGGCGTGAAATATTATAACCGTAAGTTCTTGGGAAAGAAGTGTCGTGGTGACTATACTCAACGGGCCTCTATTGATGTACTGCCAGTTCCCACACTAATTATAACATTTTCCATATTATTGAAGTTGCAGTAAACTGTGAAGTGAAACCACTTGAGGATGAGTAAAACTAATATTTCACCACAAAACAGTTGTATGATGTTTGCACGGAGACAACAAGGTGACAGACACAGTGCCGAGGGAGAGTAAATAAGTGGTCAAGTTGGGTGTTAAAATACTGTAGAATACTGTTACTTCACCGTGTGAATCTGTCAAGGTGCTTGTTAGAAAAGGGACATGTTTGTTGAAAATGCTACCGCTATGGCCATTACTGACATTAATATTTCAAATACTTCACTCAATGTCATGTATCATACGTACTACAGTAGGTATTTGGAAAATATGCACCTGATGTGTCTTTAAGGCAGCATATTCTGGTAGTCTTGAGTTAAAAGAAACTGAATTTGGTTTAAGGTTAGCAGAAAATCAGCATTTCATGATTCAGTTATCACTTCATTATATACACGTATATCATTTGGATGATAATAATAACTAATAATAATGATAAAAATTAATAAATAAATAACAATAATCATCCATCCATCCATCCATTTTCTGTACCGCTTACTCCTGACAAGGGTCATGGGGTTGCTGGAGCCTATCCCACCTGAACTGGTTGCCAGCCAATCGCATAATAATAATAATAATAATAATAATAATAATAATAATAATAATTATTATTATTATTATTAGTAGTAGTAGTAGTAGTAGTAGTAGTAGTAGTATTATAAATAATATTTAATATAAATAATTAATTAATCATTGCACAATGTTCAAAATACAAAGTATATGCACAAACACAGTTGAATCAGTTTGCACTTTAAGCCCTTCTCATGTGGCCAAAGTTTTTCTGCTTTGCATACAGCATAAATCTTACCTGGACGTCATGAACAAACCTCAAACCAGTATTTGGTGATTGTACTCTTCTCAAGTCTGAAGATTTTCTTTTTTATCCAGGGGATATGTTTTTGTTATTATGTAAATGCAATAAAAACAAATAAAAGATGAGAACATACAACTCCCTGTTGTATGACATTTGAATAATGTTGCAGTAAAAGTATTGCATATACACACACGGTGGGGGTGGGGGTGGGGGGGGTATTGTTGTGTCATAAATTGTTCAATTGTTCAAACAAACTAATCTTGAATGAATGTACTAAACCTCCCTCCACTTGGAAGTGGCTTTAAATGAACTTCAATGTTAATATGTTGTCCTGGGAGCACTTTTCAAATTGTTGGTTCAGTAAAATGAATCATACTGATTTTGGATACTGGTTGAGACAAGAGTGTAGACATGTCTGAAATACTGAACTCTTTCCCAGCAACCATGTTGTTATTGTAGTTCACACATCTTTTGACAATTTAGGATGAACAAAAACAGGCTGTCAGTTTGGCAGCCGTACGACCCCATGCAGAAAAATGGTTGTAAATGGGCCCTACTGATCCTTTGTATGATTGATTCCTTTCTGTCGTGGAAAACAACTCAAGAATATATTTTTAAAAAAGCAAACATTTTGGCTTTTTTTTCTTGCTGGTATAATACCGTCTGTCCTATATCCCTTCAAAGTCCAGTCTTCCTACAAACTGGTGTGTGTTCAAAGGATGGGAACAGGACCATGGACAGAGTAGCTCAGGCCCTTGACCAAGCCTGTGGATGGGTGGCATGGATTCATATATCAGGAAGCAGTGTTAATCTCTCCTCGGTATTGGAAAACCAGGCCTCTGTAAATATGTTGCCATAGGATACAATGGGGTTTAAAGGATTTCTGTCTCCAAAGAGAAATTAGACAGGTGCTTCTGAAGTGAACTAAATGGAAATGCTTGCTGGAGCATACAGGGGGAAGCAGGGTGCTGCTGTCAACCAGTAAACATCGTCTCAAACTCGCTTCGGTCATTATCGCCGCAGTCAGTGCCAACAGCTTGGGTGTGCAGACGGGGGCCTGATGAAGAGCATCCTCTAAGATGATTAGTCACAGTAAGGAGAAGAACATTCCGGGGAATGTGGAATTACAGTCGACTCCTTGGTCCCTGATAAAGTGGCAAAACATAGCAATCAGCAAATACTAAACAGACATTTAATAACTTGCAATCAGTGATTGTAGATGGTTGACTCCAAATGGAGTCAATCCATTTGAATTGATGTAAAGACAGATTGATAGTAACCTACCTTAGTTTTAAAGTGCCACAAGTGGGCAAATAGTAACAAATCAAGCCTGAGACAAGAGCAATGCCTTCGAAAGGTGGTCGCTAGACCAAGTGCCCTGAGTGCTCCAACACTTTGGTATCACAATTACAGTACTTGTTAATTTATGTTGCAAGAATTAAATAAATCCAAAGTGTGTACATAGTAAAACAACATTCTTACATGGGTCACCAAAATTCCACTCACACTGGGCTCCCTCAACATGTCAATGTTTTTCTTACATGGATCTTTATTGTGCTTCCCATATTATCCTTAACAACGACAAACTTATCTCAGAGTAGCAGACACTGTGGTAAAAATAAATAAATAAATAAATAATAATAATCATATGCTATTTGTTTGCACGAGACAGACCATTTCAAAAGTGGAGATCAAGAAAACATAAGGAAGATGAGCTGAATTCACGCTTTCCCTGATGCTAATCTGCTGTTATTTTTGTTGCAACACTCGTCGCTTTTGAAGAAAAATATAAATGTTAAACATAACATTTGAATGCATCTTTAGTCTGAAGAGTGAAGTTGATTGCATTAAAACAGCTAAATGCAAAGTCTGCTCAAAACAAAAATGTACTTCCTGATTACTTGTGAGACTTTTCTTGACTTTTTTGCATTTTGCTGTTATAAAATCACCACAACAATGCGATTAACTATTAATGCTTTGCATTCACGTTGCTAGAACTCATTGGAATGAAAAAAAAAAAAAAAAAAAAAAAAAAAAAGAACTCATTGGAATGTCATTAAAATTCATTTATTCTGATTGAGATTGCGCACACGCACGCACACACACAAACATTCATAATACTTTCAAAGAAACAATTTCAAATGATGTAGAAAACTGCACGCAAAAATATTTAACAAACCTTTGGAAAAATGGGAACTGTTCTCTTTGGCAAAGTGTGGGTAAAATTAGTCTAACTAAAAATATTAATTTTATTGTGGATAACTTCTAAAATAATTTTGGTAATATAATAGGATAAGCTAGGTGTGCTTACAATCGCTTAGGACATGTCTCCAATAGGGAGTACTCTGCAGGCTTCAGATGGGCACCACTAATAAGAGGTGAGAAAGATAATATCACATTGAAAATAGATGACAGGATGACAGCTGAATTCAAGGTGAGCCGACAGGGCATGAAGTAATCACTCAGTGAGTAGAATGCATACTGATCTTGTAAGTGATAGAAGGGAAAAGGTCACTCGTATAGTAGAGCACATTTGAGAGGAGAAAAGGTTGTAAATGCTAAAAGCTTTGAACGTGAATCTCAACGATGACGTTTGTCACACAGTTTGATATAGCATCGCTTTTAATTTTAAACACAATGGTGTTTAAAACAGTGGTGTGGCCCGTTGTTAATTATCACTTAAACTGCCTTGGCGCTGAGATCAAATGCAGTGCTGACATGCATGATTTGATTACCGGTTTATGTAGAGAACTACAACGAAGGCAGAAATTTGAACAAAATGACGGCTCACTGTTTTTTCTCAACACGTCATCTCTGCAGAAATTTAATCTCATGATGTCCAAGAACTATTCCAGGCATGGTCAGAAATTGTGTCATGGTTAATTGTGTGAAGGCTGAGTCCTTCACAAATATTTTATCGTACACTTTCAACTTTATTATTATTACTGCATTCCGTTTTATTTCTCACACTTTTTTGTCATGTTACTCCTTCAACATTTTTCATCTGATTCAAACCCTTACAACTTCAACATATTCCAAAAATTCACAGCTACAGGGATGTTGTTTTTCTCATTTAACAAATTCATGGTTTTAAAATTACCCAATTTTGACCTAAAAATTCACCATTCATTCTCAACAGCAGATTCAACATTTCACATTTACGTCATTCCCATTCATTCTGAGTTCTGCAGTTGGCCAGTGAATGGTGAGTGATCCTGGAGAACAAACTAAGTTATTTTAAACTAAAAAGGAAACCCTTTCTGTAGGTTGACGGGGCTTTGTTAGACTCTTGGTACACTCCATTATGTTTTCAAAAAGGTGAATAGGAGGCTTGGTAAAACACCTTGGACAACATATGGTGTAAAGTGGAATATGAATGCATTATATTTACCATTATGATCAAATTGGATTTTTCATTTTTGGGCTATGTTTTTTTGGCAAAAGTACAATTCGTAACCCATTCATATTGATTCGGTGGTTAAATGGTAAACAAACAGCAGTCACAGATTTGGGGCATGGCTCAAGGCCCGAGTGAGTAGTATTTACAGTCAGCTGGCTGAGGCAGTCAGTACGTGTAAGTCGTGTAAGAAATATAAAAGACACGAAGAGAGGAAAGTAGTTCATGGAACGATGCAGCAAGAATATTGCGTACTGAGCAGAGCATCTGTTGCCAAGGACACAACGCTTAGGTGTGTGATATGTGCTGCAGTGGGCCAGCCATAGGAGGAATTCTAACACGTATTGTGTGAATTGTCTTGGCCAGAACTATTCTAGTTCTTACGCTTGCCACCTCGAGAAAAATAGCACACTTTTCTTGGGGAATATGTACAGCTCTAAGGCAAATCTGGAACTTCACTTTCAAACTAGAGGGCCATCAAAAACACCCACATGTCATTTGTGTCTATGCCTTTGACTGTAGGACACGTGCAGTTCCTTGTCATTAGATATAATATAGAAATAAATGAAGCATTTTTAGACCTTTGGGGTGGAAAAATCAATTTGTTGGTCACATGCCGAACATTGAAATGCCTTTCATTTTCAAATGGATTCCATTGGACAGGCACTTGATGGACAGTTTTCTGACTCAGCTGGTGTCATCGACGTCACACGAATGCCTCAAGCCACTTGTAGATGAGCTGCAACAGTCTCCTACGCAGGTCCCTCGCCACGTTCGAGCCACTAGTCAATTATTTTCTTTTGCCTCATGTAAAGTATATACAGAAAATGACTTCACCATTTATATAATAATAATAATAATAATAATAATAATAATAATAATGTAACCATGTGCTAAATTACCTTTGTTGTGTTTTTGTCGTGCATATTCAAGGGCTTTCTTTGGTGTGTAGCTGTGGGAAGAATGTGTGGTTTCAGTGATTCAGTGTGCCTCCTACTGTGTCCTGCTTGATCCCGAAAATCATGAGCTAATCCCGGAAAATACCATCCAGAGCTTGACAAGTCACTCGTTGCTTACTGGTGTGGAATTTGCCACTAGGTGAGAGATTGCCTTTAATCTTCTCCCATTACAACCTCCAATTTTGCATGGTAGACAGTATTAACCAGATCAAGTGTTTAACCCTGGAACACATGCTTCGCAGAGGGCAATCCCCAAAACAGCTGAAAAAGTCAACTTTTTTTTTTAATTTTTCTTTTTTTTATAAAACCACTGTTATAATAAAGTGGCGGTAGTTACGATTTACATTCCTGTTAGTAGTTAAAGATCTTCTGGAGAACAGCTGGGTTGAACAAGTTGAACCTTTTAAAAACAACAACAACAACAACAATAAAACAGCTCGGATGATGACTAAAATAAATAATATTCAGTATCAAGTTGGGCATTTTACATATTTTTGATGGTCCGTCATTCACTTTTGGATTTTATTTTATTCAGTTTCAGTGTAATGTTTGTGTAAGTTTTTTTTTTTTTTTTTTTCAAACAGGAATTTTCCCATCTTCAGACTTCAATGTCATGATTGACAGCTGCCTCAGCCCTGTAAACTCCTTAATTCAAAGTTGTCTACATGCCATATTTCATTGATTTGTGGCCCATTGCAGTCATAATTTAGAATTTTTACATTTCATGTTTCCTTTCTGTCTTAATTTGCATTGTATGTGTCTATTTGACGTATTAATGCATTATTACCATGAATAGTGCAGCAGTCCATGCTGTAGTGTCCCAATAGCCAAAGTGTCAGTCCACAAAAAATGGGTGCTTTGTGTCAGGAAGGGCATCCAACATACAAACTGTGCCAAACAAATCATGTGATTGACTCCCTGTGGCAGCCCCTCAATAGACAATCTAAAAGTCACAACAACAACTTGAATGCATACATAGTGGCATGCTGCAATAATCACGGAATCAATATCACTGTCGGAATGTGTCTTGTTTATTTGACTACCACGGGCTGTTTCATGGACTTCCTGCCTCTTGCTCAAAGTCAGCTGGAAAAGGCTCAATTTTACATGCCACCCTAATGAGGAAAAGCGGTATTGAAAAAAGATGGATGGATGGACCATCTAGCCAGTGTCAGTTTTACTATGAAGTCGGACAGTGTGGAAGTTAAGAGCTTCAAAGAAGCTTCAACTCTGACATGTTATTGATATTCTGTATCCCATTAAGCTGCTTTAATATGGAATCCTTTGGTATTGTGTGATCAGGTGATTGATTAGTCAAATTGTGAGCGCTTGTGGCATTCAGATGTTTTAATTAAAGCTCTGTGACATGACAAGTAAAAAGCAAAGCGATTACTTCATCAAAGAGAACCATCACAAGTTAGTTGGCTGCACCCGCTACAAGTTGAACAAACTCCGTCTTAAACCCTCCAATATCAATGAGCGGATGTTCACAAGAAGTTAATGTTTGAAGCTCCAATGCATATTCCAACCCACATCAAAAATCTGACCAATTTCCTTTAATATGGCAATAGCTTACAGGAAAAGGAGCTTTCACACAAGTCCCAAGTGTCTTAATTAATATTTATATTTGTCCAATGCCTCAAACTCTGCCTTCAAGCTTTCATTAAATTATCATGAGTTGTGCTGAGGCTTTTCTGTGTAGTGTAGTGCTGTTCTGTTCTGTTGTAGCGTGTGCATGATATGACACCATTGCACCTCATTCCTCAAATCAAAAGATTAAAACCTTGGTTTTTTTATGACATAGCACACAAACAATACGCACAAAAGCAACACACTGGGGGAAGGGTATTAAAAATAAATAAATAAATAAAAAATCGTGTTTGTCTACACATTTATTTTACATAAGCTAGTGATGCGGAAAGTTGCCTTTGGCAGCCCCGGACCTTAACACCCTAAGCATTACATTCTGCACAATTAGAGGCTGTCCTGTGAGGCATCTGACAGCATGACCAGGAGGTGCACGCTACCTTGTGCTCTACACAGTGTTGCTAAATGCAAGGCAGCTATGATAATTAGTGTTTCTAGCCAGAAGCTCCTCACTGGCATCTCACCCCCGCACTGACCCAGGGAGATTGGAAAGACGCCTGGTGGCTCCCAGGAGACTGAGCCTGTCAGCTCTGTCACTTCTCCCATGACACAGGAGTGAGTGGAGGTGTTTTTAAATGCCAAAAAGGACACCCTTTCCAGAGCCATCGTCTGGTGCCTGAATACAAGTCATGTCTGTCAGTGAGGTGTCCCTACTCTCGAGACCTTGAAGCAAAGCTGGCTAATTGTCCAGGGCGAATTACCCCACCATGAAGGAACCATTCCGATAAGATTAAGTGACATTGTTTCCAAGTTAAGTTGAGCCCTGCATTACCTGGACATGTATTTTTGTAGTGGAGTATAATGTGAGTGGGTTGTCACAGCATTTCTAATGCCGTACTAATTTGAATTGATTCTCAAAATTTGAAGTATGTCAAGAAAAGTAGCAGGAATGGGATAACATTTGCATGCAGGCATACTTGAGATCAACAATAGTGACTGAACTGACTCTATGCCTATCTGCATAATGATATTTGTTTGCACTGTTTGTTCTCCCTTTGACACAAAGCTCAAAGTGATGAGATGCAAATTTCATGGTTTTTAGAATGAGAGGCTCATGCTTCAGGTTTCTCAAGTGAATAAGAAGCAAAGTCATCCATGCTAAGTAGAGAAAATATTTTTAACGGACCTGTTGTATACAGCTCACAGCAGATGATGAATTTCAAAGTCAGACTTGAACTGAAAACAGCTTTGTACCTGTGTTCAAACTGTAACTTTGCTTAAACACTAAGCTCTTTGCTTGAATTCCAAAGCAATATTGAATTTCTTCATTTTATGCTCAGAGGAACAAGCATAATTTTTTCACGTCTCCTCAATGTTGCTATCATAAACAGGCCATCAAAAATAGACTGGTTAAAAAAAAAAAAAAAAGTGAAATACATTCCTCGGTTAACATTATACAAGCAAATGTTGACTTTATGTAATGTTTGTGGTTTTAAAAAAACATTGCGAGGCTGGTCGTGTGTTCCTATTCACTTGAATGAGAGCTCCAGCGGCAGACCCCTCCATTCGGAAATAGCTGTCTTCGTGAGCCGGCCGTGAATCGCAATATTTCATCCATGGTGTTCTATATTAAATTGTAAATATGGTTCAATGTTGGCGCGACTTGCCACTCGGGAAATGTTATCTCAGATCCGCACGCAATGTGGGAGTGCAAGCTTGGCGTGGACGGTTCAAATGTTGCCGCCCCCTTCTCGCCGTGCGTCAGTTGTAATGGAAAACCGGCGGTTGCGGTCTGGTGTGGTTGCGTGAGGTGTGGTGTGGTACCCGGCCGTGCGGCATAAGGGAGAGCCCGGACAAGCTGCAGAGGAAGCTAATTTCCTCAGCTTGTATCCAGGACCTTGTTCTTTTGGTCACGACCCACATGACCATAGGTGAGGGTTGGAACGTAGATCAACTGGTAAATTGAGAGCTTTCGGCTCAGCTCATTCGTCATCACAACAGACTGATACAGAGATCACATCACAGCAGACGCTGCACCGATCTGCCTGTCGATTTCCCGCTCCATCCTGCCCTTACCATTGAACAAGACCCCAACATACTTGAACTCGTCCACCTGGGGCAGGAGCTCATCCCCGACCCGGAGAGGGCACTCCACCCTTCCCCGACTGAGGACCTTGGTCTCTGATTTGGAGGTGCTGATTTTTATCCCAACCACACTTGGCTGCGAACCACTCCAGTGAGAGCTGGAGATCATGACATTAAGAAGCCAACAGCCCCATGTGATCTGCAAAAAAAACACACAATTAATGGAATTGCAATGTTATTAATTGTATACATTCTATTATATATTGCTGCAGATGTGGGATGTCGTTTCCTGTATGTACTGAAGTTTGACCCCTTATTAAATGTTCAACATTGCTGTGTAATTAAAAATCCATGCACATTGTGGTAAACTTTGCATTAATTTCCTAAAAAGACAGTTTGTCATATCAGTTATATTTTTTCTAATAATGAATGAATGGATGAATGAATGATAATGCAGACACTGAAATAAATGCTTTCACCACTACCATCTGGAGAGCTGGTCCACTCTTGCCTTGAGAATTTGTGGCTAACAATTATTCTCTTTATCACCCATCAAGACAGCAATGCTTGTTTCTTTGTTTTTTTTGTTTTGTTTGTAAATTACTGCTTGCAGAGGAAAATGAGCCAAAGTGCACAGCGAGGCATGATGTAAGAACAGCAGCAGATGGGTTTACAGAAGAGAAAAAGAGTAAACCTATCGTATCAGGGGGGCCATATGTGACTTGGATAGCATCCCAACCCGTGGTGCGTAAATAAAGCAGATGTTTGCTTGACGATTGCTGCACTCCGAAACCACAACAGAAACTTGAAAGTGGATAAAGTCATAGAGTAGATGGCTACAAAGCTGAAAACTATTGTTGTTTTAAGATCATTTTCCTTTAAGATCATGTCGAATTAAATGTTCCGTACTTCAAATTAACTTGCCCATGCATATCTTTAGGTTTAAAGTGACCTACTAAATGGCAAGCCCTCTCAATTGTTGACAGCGTTAAGGCCTACGATGTGACACTATCAGCGATGATGCCCCCATGATATGACTCAGATGGAGCTGAGGCCTTTAAAAATGGGTCGTTGTGACCTTTCCCTTGGGTACAAGAGCTGTCTGGTAGGGAAAAGCTGATGCGGCTGTTTGTACTGTGGCCATTATGTTATTTGCACCGCATATTCAGCATTCATAACTGTTTAGTGCCAAAAGCTCTGTTAGTCACTGTTTTTTGAGGATCAGGGCTGACAGGTTAAGCAGTGTAGACATTAATGCTGAGTAACCTCTAGTGTTGTGCTGATTGTGCCCAGCGGTATTCTTTGTTTTTGTTTTAGGACATTAAAATGTTCATAAAACACTTTATCGGTTAAAGTACATGGGTCAAGATGCTCAGAAATATTACAGAAGCTGAAGACTGCAGTATATGAGCGACTAAGAGACAGCTATTCTATGTCTTTTACACAGTGTGTGTCATTTCCACTTGCCCTGAAATAGAAATTATATTGATATTTCATAGGGTGTTGATATATGTCTGATTGCCCTTGGGGGACTTGAGCTCCCCTTTAAATTAAGACTTGGAATAATCAAATACGATGAATTTTTATTCTTCTTAATCATGAAAAGGATGTGTGGGAACAGCAGAGCCAGAGTTGATTAAAGTGTGCTCAAGATTCATTGAATCTGGCTCAGAGCTCAAAGGAGTGGTTTAAATAGGAGTTCATTTAACAAAATGTTACGTTCTTAATGGGTAGGTAATAAGATGGTCTTTATCTTTTATTGAAAAAAAGTAGAGTCGTCTCACAGCATGATGTATGCCTTTAAAGAGAGCTACTTTGAGCAAAGGCAGTGGGCTAGAAATATCATGAGAGAGATAAAACATTTGATCATGACTCCGGTCCACCATTAGGCTTACCTGCAGGCTCAGAGTACAACTGGCAGTTGGCAGCATAATAAATTGTTTAATGTGAAAATGACTGTTTTATGCGTGTTCAAACCAAATTCTAAAGACAACGGGATCAATGACAGTCAAGTTCGCTCACACCTCACAGATGTTCTCTCTGAGGCCGAGAGCGCCGTTAGTGGAATTGCATCCTAATGGACCGTAAAAACATTAGAAAAAATGCCATTTTTTGTTGTTTCACTGTGACCCAATATACTACACCATATCAGCTAATATTTTAGTCAGATGATGATTCGTCACACTTGCAACATCATTCAGACATTAATTACAGATCCCACACTTTGGACTGAAAACAAACCAGTAAATAATATTAAAAGTCTTCAATATATATGTAGTGGATTGAACCAATCGGAATATAGTACAACAGCTTGTTGATTTCCGACATGCTGCATACAAATTCTTGTGATCTGTCTATCTTCGCCAGATGTCAATGACAGTCTCCTCCAGTGTGTTAGAACTCTACCGTAATCTTACTGACATCATTCGTCGCAAATAAGACTGAGCAGTGGCGTCTCTGGCATGACAAGTTGAGTGGGGCACAACAGTGGGCACTTTACATCCACAAGCAGCAAAGCCTACACAATAACTTCTATTTCAATTCAAGATTACAATCCGGTGGAAAAGAGCTATGTCAATGATTTAATCATAGCCTTACAAATTAAGGCTATAAATAAAACCTTAGAGTAATTCAAAATAGGGCTGTGCAATTACTTGAAATCAAATTACAATTTTAGTTATTACACACCACAATTACACAATTGGTATAATTGTAAACAAAAATAAAATATTACTAAAACTAATTTTTAGTTGTTTAAACTTTTTTTTTTTTTTTTAAATGACTACGGTAATTTAATAAATTTTGTTTGCTCCAAAAGGAACTTACAGCAATGTTTTTCCCCCCTCAGTTTCTTCAGCGCTTCCTCTTTCTCGAGCGATGATGTCATCAACAAATCTACTTCATTCATATTGTTGGTTTGCCATTACGTAGTCTGTTTGCTCCCGATGAAAACCATTCTAGCTTACTGCTGTATACTGTACTACCATCAGCCAAAACTGAGCGTGTGTTGATTGGGTCTTGGCGTCACGTGACATCAGTCAAGAAGACCGATTATGAGCCTGCATAGTGCTCAACAGCACCATCTGGTGGGGCCAGGTCCCACTGGCCCCAAATGCAGAGACATCACTGAGGCCGAAATACAAAAGTTAAGGATGCCAGGCTGTTTTACGAGTGAATATTCAAGACACATTTTGCACTTTACAAAGAGAGAAGGGCAAACTGGGGAAATCACAAACAGTATATGAGCCTGTTACACAGAAATTACATATGTCAAGAAAAGTCAAACAGCATCAACAAAAGGAATCATGTATTCGCCTTCAGTTGCTATCATATAATTAGTAAGGAGTGTAACAAAACCCGGTTTGAACCGGAAAATTTAATTTTTTTGATTGAAAAGACACGAGTGCATTGAACCAAACCGAGTTGTTACACTTTGAAATATATAAAGATATATATCGAACGGCTTTTATTGGAGAGATATATCTTAGAAGGAAATAGAACATTTACAGTACCGATAAGTTCATTCAAATGTATGTAAAATGACAACAACAAAAATCATACCCTGTCAAACTGAGCCATACCATATTGAATCCTAATCCCACTGAGTCAGTCTGAATCGAATCGTGCCTCTTTCAAATTCAATCGTCCTTGAGTCGTTTAGCACCCCACGTATAGAAAACCGTATTGAATCGACTTTTGTAAGGAGATGCACTAATTGCCTTTACATGTCTGCATTTGTAAACTTTTATTGATTGCTTTTGTATTTCCTATAAGTTTTGGCACTAATCATATTAATTAGGGGTGTTAAAAAAAATTGATTCGGCGATATATCGCGATACTACATCGCGCGATTCTCGAATCGATTCAATAATCGGCAGAATCTTTTTTTTTTTTTTTTTTTTTTTTTTTTTTTAGGATTCACACCTTGAGCATGGAAGAATGTTATATGAACGGAACATTACGCCTTAATATTTTATTTTAATGCTGTTCAAACATGAAACAGATTACAACCTCTATAAGATTGAAATTTCAGATAAATAAATAATACATTTTCATATAAATCTTACACTCTACAAGCTTACTGATTAGTATTTTCTAAATTTAAATGAAAAAAATCGCAACAATCGACTTATAAATTAGTATCGGGATTAATCGGTATCGAATCGAATCGTGACCTGTGAATCGTGATACGAATCGAATCGTCAGGTACTAGGCAATTCACACCCCTAATATTAATTATAGATCTTGTGTTACACTGTCCCACTGGCAAAGATCATGCTCAAAGAGTAACCTATGAGTCCTTGTTGTGTTGGCATATGATGAAAGGGGTGGATTAGACAGGCCTGTGCCGATGCCCTTTTGTGCTAATTAACTGGTATACATCTTCCCTTCATCTCATTACCACCTCACTACTATATGCAAACTCCAAAAGTTGTGTTATTTACACCAACATGACGTGCATTGTTAAGGATAGTCAGACTGCTTTTGATTCTAATGAACTGGTGCTTTAATTAAGAGGTCAAGACTTTAAATACATGCAATTAGTAGTGTCAAAGGCCTTACACATAACCTCATGGTTACTCTTTGTACACTTAATTACTGCTTTGTGGTACTTCTAAGGACAATTTGCCCCTGACACATATCATCCCGACACAACATGTTGTTTGACCCACTGCCCGCAGCATCCAAACATTTGTAAGTATGCAGGGATTTCGAATGGTTGTGTGAATGCAGTCAAGTTTCCTCACTGATGCTATTGTGTACGTTTTCCTGTTTTCTCGGTTCACTTATTAAACATACAAAAATAGCATTGCCATAAAGCACAATGTAAGTGCGCCCCATTTACCATTAATAAGCATCAGGTCGGATAATCACTTGCTTGGTTCTGAACTATTGGGATTTCTTTTGTACATCAACTCAACTCATGTGTTCATGTCTTAAAAAAAGACTAATCTCTTGTCATAAATCGTCTGCTGCTCTTCTAACTGTACGAGGTTCCGTTGATGAATTAAATCCAGTAATTAATTCAGTTGCTGGTTCGAAGCAATGGTTCAAGTGTCAGCTGGTGGTTATGGGTCATCTGACGTGAAGGGTAAGAATAGCAGTGAAGATTTTATGCATCTTTTGGCACACAGGACAACCCACCCTAGGCCATGAAGTATATAACATGCAGAGTAATGTCATTTAGACCTTGGCAAGCTTCTTGTGGCCCACTCAGGGGACTTTCTCGCCTCCACAACGCCTCTCTATTCCCAATTCTCTCCGCCCTCTGCCTCTTGTTTTGCTCCACTCCTTGGCAGCATTGTTGTTCTTTTCTTTCTTCATTTCCTTTCCTCCATTTCCCCATCTACTTCTCCAAACGCCACTCGTTGTGCTTTTCTTCCTTTTATCCCTTTGCTTTGTACATCCTGCCTCCTGGAGCATGCCTGGCTTATGTGCCCAGTGTGCCATTGAGCGTCATAACACAAAGCAGTGCCATGATCCAGAAACCCCATTAACACTGGGATTTCACCCAGAGATTATTTAAGTGTGGCATGCCTGCCAGGCAGGGTTGTTCTCTGTAATCTCTACAGCCCAATGAATAGAGTAGAACTCGGGGAAGAAGGGATTTGGAGGAGTTTGAAGGCTGATTGGGTTCTAGAATGGATACAAAATGAGCTTTTAGGCATTTTCAATATTTCAGTTCCATATGGAGTTGGATTTAGGTCGTGGGGGCAATAGCACAATGTGTTAAAGGGAAGTTGAGGTTAAATCGCTGGCAGGATGATCCCATTTTTCGTTAGCGATGTATTCTTCGGAGGTTTGCAAAGTAATTTAATTTGAGGTAATTGTAGCAAGGATCCATAATTAAAATAATTCAAATGCATTCCATTTATAGATGAGGAAAATGAAATGGTAATAAGGCCGCTGGCTCTTTCTACTCGTGCCCCATACATGACTTTCCTTTCATAAGCATTCCTTTGTAAGTGCATCTAAAATCACATTTCTTCATGTGTCATAGGATTGAACGTTGGATAAAAATAACAACCTTAAGACAAAGCCAACAATGACACCTTTTATCTGACTACTTACTAAATATTACTGTCTTGGGGACTTGGATCTATTGATTTGTCTTTGTTTATTGTGGATGTTGCTGTTGTTTTCCGATTTGTGATTCTGGAAATACTTGTGTGCATGTCTCAGGGTGATAGCAGAGTGTGTCCTCGCCACAACACCGTTACCCTCTCACAGCCGCAGAGGTCTTTGACCCAATCAGTGAGTCAGAGTGCCTGCTGATTTTTTGACATTGAGAGGGGTGCAGACAAAGCTACTCATCAAGCATGGAATGATTGAGAGGATTGGAGGAGGAATGGGTTTGGACAGAGGGACATTTCCAATTTACATGCTATCCTTGCTCTCAGGCACTCAAAACAGAAAATATTATTGCTATTAACAACATGTAGCAATAAACACAAGATATTGTATTTCTTATATTTTGCCCATGTCATGTAACAGTGTAGCTCATGCAAATAGATGATTAAAAAATATCTCAACATGAACAAATATGGGTTAAGCAAGCTCTGCAAACTACAACAAAAATACTAAACATTATGTTTAATGAGTAGCTCAATGATGAACATTGTCTTTTTTTTGTAGACGACACAGTTTGAACAGCTCCTGGATCAGGAGAATATGTCCTGTTGTGTTATGTCATGTATGATGTAGGACCATGCACTTTTTGCAATTTTTTCATTTAATCGGCTGTATGACAACAAATGTCATTTTGAATATGGAAAAAATACATGCATATGTGTGCTCTTAATAGATTTCATTTTTGATGATACATTTTTAATGCATTTATAAAATATCCACCATACTAACCCAGCAACAAAGGGTTTGTAGCAAACAACAAAATCACCACATGCTGTATATTTTTTTCCCAGTATAAAAGGCTGTCTTGCATAAAAATGACCATTCAAGGATGGCCCAAAACACTGTGCACATGTATTTATTTATTTATTTATTTATTTATTTATTTATTTATTTATTAAAAATCAACTCACTCGAAAATTTATAGTACTTGTATCTTGGTGATTGGTGATATTACAACTTAAAACTACAGTCTACCCCTGCAAATTGGCACCTGTGAATATATATATATATATGGATTTTTTTTTCCCCTTATTATTAATTGGCCACTCAGAGCATATTTCCAGGCTGCATGCTGCCAGTTGCTCATCTCTATTCTAATAGGCTCCCTGTATTTTAAAAACTTTTTATTTTTTTAAACAAAACATGTATGTAAGACTAAGAGGGTGTAAAATGTGCTTGATTTTATCAAGCAATACAAAATCAAGAATTGATATGATATATTGATTGATATGTTGCCCGCAAATGCGTATGAGTAAACAATGCATATGTACTAACAATATCCTTTATTAATGACACAAGTATGCCTACAAATTCACATGAAAATGCATCCAAGTCAACATTGCATAATTTTCATGCAAATTATTGCCAACACAATCATTCCACCCTCTAATTTATGTATATTAATTTAAAGAGGCACAAAAGGTTTGCTGTTTTTTTTTTTTGTTTTTTTTTTTTTCATTTTGGAAATTTTGTCAGCTGTCTTGGATAAACATGAGTTATATGGTCGAAGGACTAGTATTGCCAGTCTCATTAACAGGAAAGTAAAATGCTGTAAACTAGATTGCTTAAACCATCTATGCTCAATTATAGACATCTTGGTAATTAAAACCCATGTTCACGTGCCATGTAATTTCATGAGTTTTGGCTCATGGCGAGGAGTGGAGTGTTCCAATTGGAAGGAATGCTGCTTTCATCCTCGTGTTCCGTGTTTAGCAGTGAGAGTGCACGCTGGAAAGAGTCAGTACAACGGGACTGGCAGGGGAGAGTCCTGATTGTAGGCACAGATGTAAGGATTTATGAGTCCTCAATACTGGCATTTACACAAGGCGGCATAATAAAAATATTCTCATATGGGGCCCTCAGAGACACAAGCAAAGCACATAATCCTTGAGATTAGTGTGATTGATTGTTTCCTCCAAACAGGATTTAAAATAGCAAGATAGTTACAATCTTCCCTGTGATTGACTGCCGAGCAGTCAAGGATGCGCGCCGACCGCCTCTCACTCAAAGTCAGCTGGGATAGACGCCAGCTCACCCGTGATACTGAACAGTATAAGGGGGAGAAACAAATGAACGTAATCTTTCCTTTCGGAGTTATTTTTTTATGTTGTGACTCGTAAAACGCAGGTCAATTAACACGTTTTACCCCCTATGTCCTTGAGCTCACTTTGTTTCGTTAATATTTATGTTTCAGCAGATGTTTATGTCATTTGTACCAGCCCCCAATGAACTCTTCCTCTTTGCAAAAGAAATGATTGCAGAGGAACCTTGCAGGTAACACGTTCAACGACCTCGACAAGTGCACAATTTGTATCAGAGCACATTTGATTTTCTTGGTTTGAGATTTCAAAGGTATCACCTGCTGTAATTGCCTGACTCAGGAATCTATAAATCATTGTTCAGTAAGGTCATCTTGTAATTTCTTCCCTAATGTTGGCATTTATTTTCCTAGCATGCTCTCTTTTTCGCATTTAATCTAGCCAGGTCATTTGAAAGATTAATTGCTGCCATCTTCAAAAACAACAAATTAGTTTCACACGTCCTGACATTAAACGTGAGCACAGCCACACACATCAATACAAATACGGGGGGGGGGTGACATTGCAGATGAAGCTATCACTGTTGCGCCCTTTCCAAATCAATCATGGTAAAGTGTTAACCCCATAAATAGGGCCTGTTTTTCATGCAAGGAAGTTAATTTTAACAGCAAGTCCAGACTATAATTTCTGTTTAAATGAAACAGAATTACTTGTGTGACATTTTCTCATCTTTTCTGCATTGATGCACCTAAGGAAGTCATTCAAATGTCAAATGAAGTCCATGTTTACAAATGGGTATTGCCTTTATTTCCGGTACTATAAAATGCGTTAATGTGATAGCTGTTAATAACTAGCCATTTCTGTTTATTACTCTGTTCCAATCAATGTAAAGGTAACAGTCACATTTTCACTTTAGTGTTGATCTCACACGCTTGGTCTTAAGTGTCACTTCTTATATTTAACCAGCACTCTTGTCAGTTTACGCCTCACCAACCTCATTGTTTAATTACATAGTAAACACGAACGCCATCGGAAATCCTTGCAGCTCATGTCCCCATTTAGAGGGACACTGCTTACACAATTTAATTAATTCCCTTTTCTATTTGTTCAGATTCTTGTTCTATTCAAATGGTTACTATTTTTTTTCTTCTATAACTGTCTATTTTATTTTATTTTATTATTTTTTACTTTAACTTATGGATTGAAAATAAAATTTTGCATATATCAACATTCTTCAAATTTTAGTCAGGGACTTACTGGCAACAGGTTTTGGCCCGGGAATATTCTCAGGGCCGAGGGTGGGTTATTTCTTTTATGGCAGATTATATGCAAAGATTCATATTCATCATTCCATGACGGTGGGGGAGGGGAGTGCACATAGAAGCCGGCATGCACCGATTACAATTCATCGACTGGCGGATGCGACTGGCCCGGAAATGGATCGGCGGGTCGGTATACTGACGAAATTTGTGATGGCCATCACACCCCTGATCAAGATAGCGTTTACATTTTGTGTTTATTAACCTTTTTGACTTCATTTGAGACAGCAGCATTGCCCAAGGGCATCTTTGTAGAAAGTGAGCTGACATCACTCTGAAACCAAATGAAAAGAAATTGTTCGTTTGCGTCCTGACTTAGTTGTTTATGGTCAAATGAGGCCTATTGTGCCCGCTTAAAGGACGTACTTGCTGTGCGGCTCCTTCTGATGTGCTTGTCCCGACAGTGGCAGTAGTGTGACAAAGGTAGATTGATGATGTCAAGGAGTGGATTAGGCGAGCACACTTATGTTTGGCTAATGATAATGGAACTGATGCTGCGATGAAAGTGCTTTGAATGAACATTTATGACCAATAAACAGCTTGAAGCTTTGCTTCTCATTTGAAGAACTGTTAGCTATCTACCAAACTAAACACTGTGTTCAGGGAGGCTAGAATACAAATATGTCAGAAAACAAAAACTACAAACCATTCTGGTGCCACCCAAAAAAGTATGTATGTTTGGTGGACTTTCTGTAGCCTACTGCTTATCCCCCTTCGGGTGGTGGGTGAGAAGGAGCCCATCACAGCTCTCAATGCTGGTCTTGAGTCATGATTGAACACTGGCAGGAAAGTCAAGGAATCAAGCCTTTATGTCCAGAGGTGAAATGCAGACACAAGAATAACTCATTCAAACCTGCTGACCACAATTACAAATGTTGAGTAGATACCGACGTTGAAAATGAATCAATAGTGTACCATCTAGATGTACTATGGATGAGTCTTCATAAACAAAATACACGCGTTTTAAAACGAACCAGGATCAATACAATTGATTGTATTATTAATATTCATAATTTTCACCTCGTTGAGGCTTGCAGGCAGCCAATTCACAAACCATTTCCATGACAGCTAATTTAATGCCTGACCAGCTTGCAAATTCTGACACAATTGCTGTCTTATGGGTTGTCTGGATATGAACGACACGACACAATTGCCTTGAGATGAGCCATGAGCTTATGTTTAGCTGCATGAGACAAATAGACAATACTGTGCATTTTCTGTAAGCAGTACATCGATATTAAGTTAATGGTTTGAGCTAATGTACAGCTTACCTTTTAGTCTGAATACTGTAGCACATGTGCATAATGTAGGTTAATTAGAGGCTGAGTTGCCCATGAATATGCATGTGAGTGAAAATGGTTCTTTGTCTGTACGTCCCTTGCGGTTGACTGGCAACCAGTCTAGGCACTGCCTCGCTTCTAAAGTTTCCAATTCACCTGTGACCCTAAACAGGAACAGTGTTAGAAAATAAATGGATGATTGCACACAAGTCCACCACATCTCTTTCCCACATCCCATTTAACAGCATTAACGCCCTTCATTTTCAAGCACACTTTGTATCAATTTAATTTAGTGCACTTTTAATAGGCACAACAGTTCTGTGCTTTCCCTCAGGTGCTTAGGAATAAATGTATATGTGTGCAGACCATCTCAGAAATTACAATTATTAAGAGAGAGGAGACCTGCCTCCAAATTGCAATTACAGAGCTCTCTGGAGATGGATAAGGTCCTGTTTTATTACCAAATTCCTCCAGGCTCAAGGTAATGATCAACACAGTATGTCTGTTGCTGCTTCACTCTGCAAGACAATAACTTTGCCTGCTTCGCTCATTGCTGAGCCTTATTTCTATCAACCTTTCAAAATAACTGCCCAAACAAGGCAGGGCAATGGGAAACGGGCCCTTCCTTTCGCCGTGGTTTAGTTTACTACCACTTAATGTTGTATTTTGTACAAAATGTTTCCCCCTTATCATCCAAAAAAGTATCTATGATATGAGGAACCCTATTTTCGTGAACAGGCACACATACATATATATTTTTCCTCTATAAAACTGTATCGCTGACACAATGCTGTCAGGCAGGTAACATTCTCCTGGCATTTGTCAAACAGATGCTACCATCATATTGCCAGACAGAGGCAAGTGATTTGCCACTCCACAGAACACATTCTTCCGTTTCCGATTCCAGAAGCAGAGGACTTTACACTACTTCATCTATGGCTTGGCATCCTGCTTGGTAATGTCGGTCTTGCCTGCAGCTGCTCAGCCATGGAAACCTTGGCCATGAAGCTTCCAATATACACTTTATGACCCTCATCTCATTTGCATGGCTGCATTTTGGTGAGTGCCTTTGTGAAAAAGTAAATTTAAATAGATTTAAATATATGAGCTTCATACTACTTCATAACGGTATAAAACTGTCTAATATAAAATGTCAACACTGAGACTGCTGTCTGTGTTCAATGCGAGGCGATTTTATTTTTTCTGTCTGTGGCATTTGAATTTGCATGAATTGCGGTATTTGGAGATGACATTCCTGACGCTAGGTATGGCCAGTTAGACATGATTTATTTATTTATTTATTTATCTGCTTTCTATCCACTGCCACGACTGATTAAGAACACTTCAATTTCTTAGATCTGAAATTAACAGAAAATGTCATTATCTAAGTTTAATCCAGTGCCAGATAAGAGAGAATACATTTTTTTTTTCCTGTGGCTATTATTGTCGCAGCGACTATACATCTGCGTTGAGCTGTGTAAAACAACGAACAAAAAATAATCATTATGTAATGTAGCATAAATTCACAATCTGTGAGAATAAACAAGAACAGCTCCACCGATGTGCATTAGAGACTCGAGATGTGAAACAAGTAAGCATCTGTGAGTTGGAAGAGTATGAAAAAACAAGACAACCAGGTCAATACCTTCACCTTGACTTGCATAAAGCCTCATGGCAATCTCGAGGAAAATCTACACTTTTCAAGTCATGTAAAGACATGCAAAATATTAAAGTAAAAGGATGACAACTTTTTTTCTTTAATGAAGTTTTGGAAGCAGTCCATGGTGGCTTGTTAAACATTTTGGTGGGTAATATTGCAAGGCAAGGCAAGTTTATTTTTATAGCACATTTCATACACAAGGCAACTCAATGTGCTTTACACAAGTAAAGACAACACCATAAGCATAAACAAACACAGGAGTTAACATTCAGCGCAAAGAAAACAAAATTAGGTTACAAAATTTACTAAAACATACATTGACAATGTTAAAAGTCAGCAAACTTTAAAAACATTTAGCATGAGGAAGTTTTTAATAATAATAATAATAATAATAATAATAATAATAATAATAATAATAATAATAATAATAACAATACTAATAATAAGTAAAAGGGAAACACATGATTTAAAACTATTTACGCAAAAGACTTTAATCAAAGAAAGTGATTAGAACAAAAGCAAAGTTTTCAACCTGGATTTAAAAGCATTTACACTCGGGGCTGACTTCACTTCTGTTGGCAGTTTACTCAATTTGTGTGCAGCATAACAGCTAAATGCAGCTTCATCGTGTTTACTTCGAACTCCGGGTTCCACTTGTTGGCCCAAGTCTGCAGGTCTCAGAAGCATGCAGTCCTTCAGTCTGGATATGTTTTTCAGCTGATGATTCCATTTAACCCCACCCAAGTTTCCAGCCTTTTCAACAGTATATTATGATCAATTGTGTCAAATGCTGAGGTCCAATATGACAAGCACCGATACCTTCTCTGGCTCAGTGCTCAATCTTAGTACTTTAATCAGAGCTGTTTCTGTACTGTGATGAGGTGGAAAACCTGACTGGAATTGATCAAAAAGTCTGTTTGAGCTCAAGAAATTGCTGAGTTAATTAAAAATTACATTTCAACAATTTTGGTTAAGGAGGGAAGTTTTGAGATTGGTCTATAATTTGTTTGCAGGGAGACATCCAGTGTTCTCTTTTTTTAGAATGGGCTTGATGGGGGCTACTTTTCGAGATTTAGGAAGCTCACCTGATTGACCTGGGCAGTTGATTATTTGCTGTAAATCGATTTGAACAGATTCCGCAATAGTTTTGAAAATTTCAGACGATATTGAGTCAAGACAGCTCGTGGAAGTTTTCAATTGCTGAACCAAGTCTGATATAGTTATTTTGATCCACTGAGGGGGCAATTATTTCCCCCAAAAAATTTGACTTGTTGGTATTATAGAACTGCCCAGACAGAAAATGAATGCTGAGGTATTGGGTGAACAAACAGTGGGGCGGAAGATGCCGTTTCGTGTTTACTACCGATGTATGGTTTGATTATCATCACCCCTGGAGAGACAGCACATCTTCGTGTTGTATTCATTCTACACTTTTTTTTCCCACGCCAAAACAGCAGAAAACTGTGCTCCAGTCCTAAATAATTGGTAGGATATGCCATATAGAAAATACAGTATATTGTTGCCTGTAAACACATACACAGTCTAAATAGTGACTTCTTTGTTATTTTGCACTATATTGGAGAGAGAAAAAAAGATGCCTTATGGCACTATTTCCTTTTGTGTCACAGACTTACTGTGATCATGTTAAAGGTCAACATTTCATTCTGAATTAAGTAAAAACAAAAACAGTAGTATATTGTAAAGACTGAATTGAATTAAGATTATGATATAACCCTGTCTTTACACAGATGTAATATCAGTTGTTATGACCCAAAAGGAAATACTGCAACCATACACGGTAAATAATGGTTTTGAACAGCTTGCAGTAGCATTGCCCTCAACTGCAAATTCAATTATTTTATTCACAGTGTATAATGAGCAGCAAAGGTTTAGTCTAGTGGAACGCCCTCTGTGTTATGCTGTTGCAAATTTGACACGACACTCTGCACATTCCAAAGACAGTCGTTAGTATCTGATCCAAGAAAGCCTAAAGTTTCTTTCCAAAAGGGAGGATGGAGATTTGAACTGGAGAAGTCAAAGTACCATAACAATTGCAAGCATCATTACTCTTTAATATAGTAGGAGAGAGTTTGGAAACAAACTGTCAATATCAGGAGTTTAGTTTTAACTCAGCAACAGTCTCGATTGTCTTGAGATTTGAGGTTACCATTAACTGACATGTTAAGCTTCTCAGACAAAGATATTAAGTCGCAGGCCTTTATTTGCTGCTTCCCACACATGTAAATACATAATATGTTAGGTTTCGGAAGATGGTTTGTTTTGCGGTTCTAGTGTGTATGCTGTTCAAGTTCACAGGTGAGCTGGAGCCTGTCCTACAGTAGCTGATGGCCATCCCACATTCTTTTGACTGTGAGGCAGAAACGTTATCCAAGTGCACCTATATTGACTCGAATAGGTTAAATATTTGCTCTAGATGTAGTTAAAGGGAAAACAGCATCATCTGACAAGTCATGTATCAAGTACTGTTTCCAATGCATAATAGATTTTTTATTTTTATTTTTTTTAAGCATAAAGTACCGGGTAGTTTAATTCTGTGCATATATATTGCTTGGAATTGACTAACATGTAAATGTCATTCGGTTAATAACAGGCTTTGTATTTTTTTTTTCCCCTTTTCTTTTTCTGCTTCCCTTGCAACTTTCTCCCTGCGCTTATATATCTCTGTGATCACCTCTCACTTGCATTCTCAACTCCCCCCCCCCAACACACACACGCATACACACATTAGTCCTTCTTGCTCTTCATCTCTTCTCACAAGAAGCCGTTTCCTGGCCTCAAAGAAAACACTTGAAAGGATCCATCAACTGGACTAGTATTCTCTAGAGGATGCAGTTAGTGTGTTGCTATGCTATGTTTGCTATCATATTTAACCAACCCGAGATAGCCGTTTTTGTGGATCACAGCCCGTATTTGGAATTTTGCTGCAAAGCTGCATGACGCAGTATGACTTCTACCATCCTATTTTGCAATTTTTATTTATTTTTTTTAGCTCATTGTGAAGTACATCCATAAATAGAGGCAATGTTTATCATCAATTTATTAGCAAATGGATAGCTTTATACATTAGTACATTGGTGGTACATATCCAGTATGGACTGCATTGTTTTGTAATAGATTAAATGGTCACAAATAAAACCTAGGGCAAGATGGCAATCTTCTACTTTGTGGGTATTTGAACAGCAGCTGGAGACCGCAATCTGCCACCAAAACAGAGTGCAATTCATACCCAAATAGCAACATCTGGGCATGCTTAACAGCATGGAAAAATAAACAAGCCCTATGGACACGAGATCCCCCACACTCAATCACGTTTACTCCCTCTCCACCCGCTCTTCCCTCTATTGTGAAGGCTGTAGGTTGTTGGTGTACGCCTGGCACATCAGTACTGATAGAGTGCATCCAATTAATTAGCCAAACACTATCTCATTAGCAATAGCCAACAGACAAAAACAAGAATACTCTTTTAAACAACCTTCTCTCCTCTTCTATAACCTCTGTGGTTCTGAGTGGGAGGGCCATGAGAGAATATGTGAATGTTGTTCAGTAGGAGTGTCCATCTTTAAACAACTGTATTGCTCTTGGCTAACATTTATTCAACGGTTTATGCTGAATTCATCAGTGTAACCCACAATGCGTCCTCACAACTTTGTATCAGGAGGAAATCTAATGGTTTTCTTTGTCTTGATGCTATCCATCTGTGTGGACATCTGCAGCATTTGCACAGTGCTGTAAGCAAAAGTCAGTGCCTTCTGACACCGTTCTGAATTCTTGCATCTCTCAACACCTGTGCCTCAGTGTTATTGAAAGCACTCAGGGGCTTTGCACCAAACTAAAGCCACTGGCTATTTTTTTTTTCTTTTTTTAATTTACAATACTATTTGTGGTTGTTAGCAAGAAGAAATTTTGAGCCCAGAATGCTTATCAGTCCTTCTGTCTATCTAACTAAAAGACAATCGTGACAGATAAAATGTTCACTGTGTTTACAGAGGTCAGACAAATTGTATTGAGGCAAACGACACAAGTTAAGGCAATATTCTTGAGCACAAAGATAATCAAAGACGGCAGCCGGCGATAAGCCTTGGAGGTCAGTGATTCTTAAGTAAGGTCACTTCCAAAGACCAAACAAAAGGAGGATTTGTTTTGGTCTATACGTAGGCGTGCATCGATTGTATGGACTTAAAATGCCAAGGCTACACAGGAATAAAATGATGAATAGATGGAATATTTTATCCAGTTAAGTGACACTTCAGTGGAATTGGTAGTATAATTATTTAGCAGAATAGGTATTAGGTAAATTTAATATGGATACTCTACACCAGAGGTTATCAACCTTTTTGAAAGTGAGAGCGCTTTCTTGGGGAATGTAAAGGACTATCAGTTTTATACACACTTCTGAAAGAGAAAATTTGCTAAAAGGACCTTGAACTATTTGTTTAATTATATATATATGTGAAGACACTGACACTGATCATGCTCACAATCATTTTATCAACAGTAATTGGATAATGGATGGATGGATTGATTTAAGATAGTAAGATAAAGATGAATATTCCCACGGACGTTGGTGACCACACACTAGTACATTTATAACAATCAATTGCTATATAGATGACGTGATATTTTGACTGAATTAGCAATTATTTTGTACAAGCCAGGCATTTATGAGTATGCGTTGACAATGTTGCTTTTGAAGAGATGATTGAATATCTTTTGAGAGAACGCAAATGAACCTCTGCTGACCACGATATATGAATTTTCATGTTTCTTATATGAAGGATATGCACACGGATGCTTATTTGTTCTGTCACAAGTGTGATTGAAAATTTGTATTTTAAAATCAATACGCAGCATAATCGTAATCGATGCTAGCACGTGCAGTATACAAACACTTTGTTTCAGTGTCTTTTATTCTCAGGTTAAAGTGTGAGAACTGCAACGACATGATCATTACGCTCATGCACATCAGGCTCGACACATGTACATACACGCACTTCTTTCCCCTTCCATCTCTCTTCCCTAATAGCTCCCCTGTTGTCTACTCACTTGTCTACCATCTCATTTAAGGAATTCATCTTGCTATCTCATGGGCGCCATTGATTATTGCTTTCTGTGGTTATGCACGCAACGATGATAATTTGTGTCTTGCTTGGAATTTTTCCGTGCCAATTATGGCTTCCTATTATTGTGATGTGCTCCATGTTCCCTTACAGTACAATCATCAGGCATCAAATTTCTTGCCATCACGTGCCATAAGATTGATTCAAAGCCACAGTTTCACAGATTTCACAGATTAGTTTTGTCAGATGTAGATGTGCTTGCCACAGACGCAAAATACATTAATTCAGACATTGTACACACCAATAAAAACAATCAGGTCCTATCAAGTCAATACAATCTTTTAGCATGGTTTCCGCAAGTCTTTTCTCATGAGTGGTTTGAAGGGCACCCTATGAAAGGTTTTGTCACTTAAAGTAACACGTTGAACACCAGGATAATTTGGAAAAAGCCCAAAAGTTAGATTTAAAAAAATAAAAAAGCCAAAATTTTTAGCAGAGTTGAGGAAATCCTTTACTGAAAGAGAAGCATGACAAAAAATTAACATTAACACTCATTGCATGTTCAGTCTAAGTCCACTTTTTTTATTATTTTTTTTATTTTATTTTTTCCAAGCAAGCAAGTTCAACATACCGCGTTTGGCTGGCAACCAGTTCAGGGTGTACCTCGCCTACTGCCCGTAGCCGGCTGGGATAGGCTCCAGCACCCCCGCAACCCTTGTGAGGAGTAAGCGGTTTGGAAAATGGATGGATTGAAGTTCAACATACGCTTAATCTAAACCTGAGTTCTGAGTTGACTTCCCTTGACCATGAAAATTGCAATTGATCGGGCTTTCCTTCATTTCAGGGTCAACTTCCTCTGAGTTTTCTGATCCTTTTCTGACTTCTATCACAAGCAGTCATGTGTCGGTATCAATAAGTGGGAGGAGCTAAAGGAAATTATCATAACATAACATAATATCAAATACACCCACAAGTGCTACCTGACAAAATCAACGACAAAGAACACAACTTGTTTTGGTGTTGATGCTTTTGTTCATTCTGCACAATGTAGCCTATGAATCACCGCTTTTTTTCACAATTCTTATGTTATAATTCCTATAATAACCTTAATATAAAGCAGTATAGACAATTGCTACTAACCAACAGTGTTGTAAATAACATGCAATGGAAAATAAACATTTTCCAATCTTCTGTAAGCTTTACCTTCATCAATTTGCTAATGCACATCTATTTTAATGAGGATGAAAACAGTCTACACAGGTTTGAAAATACACCATTGAAGTATTACATTGTTTACCCGTCAACCAATTAGCTGTGTGTCAAGTAAAGCAACAAATGAGGACAAATAACTTTATTTTTCTGTCTTAAACATAAACAGAAGACATCATGACTTCTTTTGTGCCTGACAGGCGACATAATAAATTGTCTGCTTCTTTAGAAAATAGAAACCAATCACAAAGGAGGAAAACAATTGATTACAGTTTGCATGCCTGTTTATACTTGGAGGAAAAGAATTACATTGTGGCCATTGGAATTTTTGAATCTGATTGAAAAGCCATGACCTGGGGTTCCTCAAGGGTCAGTTCTTGGACCCCTTTTGTTCCGTCTGTGTATGTGACCTTTGGGACAAATGCGACAGCAATGTTGGCTTGTCATGGTTATGTTTAAAGGTCCCCAAATGACAGCAGTTCAATTAACGTGTCATGTCACTGTCTAGAGCAACATATTACTTTTTGTAATTATACAATTCATCATCGGTGAGATCAGAGGTCTCTGTTCAATTTCATCTGTATGTTTGATGGGCTTGAGGTCATGACACAAAACCATCCGACCATTCCGTTATGGGCCTTGCTTTGAGCAATTGTGTTCCATCTTTTCTGTGGAGATTCGGCCGATTCTGTCAGCACAAAAGTGTGAAAGTGTTACACACCTTCCATTCACATTCACTGTTGCATTGACAAATTTGTCATTTAAATGCAGTATACTGTACAGCACTTAACTGCTTTCCTTTTTTCCATCTCCTCAGACGGCCCCCTGGGACCGCGTGGCCTCATGGAGGCCTCGGAGATGTGCACACAGGAATGCCTGGTCCTGGGACATTCCGACAACTGCTGGATGCCCCCATCGTTGGCATCCTACCAGCAGCACAAGTCCCCCGTGTCCAGTTTTGCATCACAGAGAGAGTGGGGTCCTAAGGACAAACTTCTCAATGGACATACCTTGACTCGAACCTGGAAAAAGGAGAATGGGCCGTCAGAGCATTTTGGCGACAGGAAGCAATTTGGGAGTGAAGAGGGACACTTCACAAGCAGCAGCATGGCTGATATTCCTTTGGTAAGTTTGAAGTCCTGCCAGACAGCTTCCTGCCCAGACAGCCCCAAGGACCAGCAGCTTTAAAATGGACTTTGGTCAACACAAACAGACAAAACAATGCACCTGAGCTACTCTCGTTTTTTTTTATTTCTTTCTTTCATGATTTCTTACCACTTCTGCTCATGCTTCTGCATTGTGGTAGCCACATGTACAATATAAGGCATCAAACTCAAGTGCTTATGCAATGTTGCCTCCAAGTCAACAATTCCGAGGATGTATCTCTCATTATGTACCTTCATGGATTGAAATGCAGAGGAAAGACATATAATGCGGGGAAAAAATGAAGACAATACTTTAAAAAAAATATAAAAAATATCTTGGCAGACTGAAATATATATACAAATATATGTAACGTGGTTGCTATTGAGGTGTTCTCGACTTTATTATTCGACACAATCAAATAAAATGGAATACATTTCAGAAGGCTGTTCTTAAAACACTATGTGGACACTTGTTCATTCATTCATGTAAATGTGTGTTTGTAAATAAGACTTATTAACCACTGTCACATATCTGTAATAACCAGAGTGATTTGCAGAGGTCACTGCTGCACTCATCAGGATTTGGATTTTTAGCTGGACAGTGATCTGTAACGTGTGTGCCGTTTTTGTTTGTTTGTTTTTTTATCCCACCAGATTGCTTTTGAAACAATGTTATTTCCATGATATGCTCATTGTTCCCCATATACAACATATTACTGAAACAGTATAAAATCACAGATTTCCATTTTTTAACAAGAAAAAAAAGTATGAAGGATGTCAGTGCTCAATATGTGCATTATAAAAGCAAATCACTATGAAAACGCTCTATAAACTGATTTTGAAAGTGTTCAGTACAATTGGATAGCAATATATTTGTAAATGACTAAATGTTTTATCTGATGTTGATCTTATTGCTGTATAGATTTGATTCAGATTGTGATTTAACCCAGTACAATCCTGCAGTAGTATTTTGAATTTGGTGACATATGTATATAAATATATATATATATTATTTCCACATGAGCTATATTATTCCACATAAAAAAAGTTAAAAAAAAGAAAAAGGTTGAGATAATATTTCAATTTCTGTGCCTTCATGACTTCACTTTAAAAACTGTTCAGTAATGACAATATGTTGGCTACAATAATTGTTCTGTCCTTCAATTAAATGCCTTATGCATTGGCTGTTTGCCAAATTCTGAGTCATAACTACAAAGGTATTTAAACAAAAACATCACATTACATGTTTATTCCAAATATATAAAGGCATGTGCAGCGAACGTTCATACATCCTTCCACTGTCTGAAAAGGTTTGTTTTTCTTCCACAGCATGGACGGCAAAATACACAATGAAACAGCATGCTTAACAATATAGCTTTTGAAATTAACTTCATTTTGTGTATTTTATTTGGTAGAATTGATTTGTGCATAAAATATTTGGTTTGTGAAGCACTTTCATGTTTATGTCACAATATAAAGAAGTGAAGTAGGATGGAGTGATTTGCTTCTCGCAGTATGTGCCACTTGTGAGGGTGTTTGACATCACAGATATATTGAAACAGTTAATCATTGTTACTTCTATACAGGTATACAGCTACCGCAATAAATGTTTTAAATATGTGTGTGCATATTTTTGTAATTTTCTACTACCACCACTTTTGAGACCTGTTTTCATTGCCTGCCATTAAACTGAAGTAAAACCAGTGAATGAATAACATACTAAATAAATAAGACCTTAAAAACATCATATGGCAATATATTATTATAATTATATTTTCTGTCCGTCTTGTGAAGTGTGAAAAGGGTTTTAAAAGGTCAATAATTAAGTCTTAAAGTAATGATGGAAACTTAAAGTTCCCCAATAATACTATTCACTCTTCTTGCTCTTTGTTTTGCTCTACTGAAGAGTGCGTATCAGTACAGTTAGTGTACGGCGGAGAAGTTCTGCCACATTTTATTTATTTTTTTTACTCAAAGAAAAGCACTCAAAAACACAGTTGAAGCACAAGATATGTACTTCTCCCATTATTGAGGTAATATGGTTAAAACTCATTGAATCTTTACCAACTATAGCAACAATAATTATTTAGTTTTACTACAATTTATTTCTTAAATTAATCAAGGGGCCACTCAGAGTGTGACCATACACTAAGTAAACAAACTTTTCCATAATACTGTGTCTCCTTTCAGTTTAGTATTTCTCTGATTTAGTTTTGTTTCACTGTTACTATAAACAGATAAAAATGTCCCTGGCATACTACAATAACTATTTAAGTAACTAATGTGGCTCTATGTATTTTATTTGTTTTCCTGTTTAAGTTCATTGACGTATTTATCAGCTGTCGCCCAATGGACCTGCTGAAATTGTTTATTGCCATGCTAGCTATTGACTTGGGCAAGAATTGTCTCTGAAATGCATCAAAGCTAATTGCCTTGGAAGTGGGAGGGTAGCGAATTAATGTCATAGCAAGTCCAAGCAAAAAGGCTCCATGTAGCCTTTCCCTTTTCATATGGCTTGGTTGTTGAATGTTCAGCAGCCCCTAACAGAAATGACAGACATTTTGCCAAAGTAGGAAGTGTCAAATGTCGTTGAAGATCCAGTTGCATTTTCCTTTAAACTTCAAATTGTATACATTTAATTATGTATCTTCCTGACTACCAGCAATTCAAATGTGTCCTCTGTAGTGGACCTTTTTAAACTTGAATATCTCCCACCCAGCATACGATTGAATTAACTAATTGTTTGCTCTATAGAGCTTTCCAATGATACCAAATGTGTAGGGGTGGGGCTTCCCTCAGTGCAAGCACTTTTTAGGGAAGAGGAAAAGTAATGTTTTGTTTTTGTTTTTTTCTTTTTCAAAAATTTATTTTGTAGTATTCCAGTTCACAAAGATTGGGGAATATCAAAATAAACATGATTGGACAATATTTTTTTTTCCTGGTAGTCAGGAGGATATCCATATATTTTAATGTTATCCTTCAGTTCATTGAAAAGCATGTTTTGGGGAGTTTCTTTGTTTTAATTTAATTTGATTCATATTAATGCATAATGACATGACAGAGCTGTAGGTATTTGGACAGTGACTCCTTTTCTATGATGATGCCGATGGCCATGGGCAGCAGGGGTAGCTGACCTGTGTTTTGCCCATACCCCGAGGGGCATTGCCACCACCGACGATGACCTCCCCTGGCTAGCCGCTGCGTCCTGCTGAGGCGCAACATCAGCGGCAGGCGTAGTCGTGGACTTGACGTGCAGAGAGTGTGCACAATCAACTGGCTGCTATCTTCGTGTGGGAGAGGAGGCGAGAACCAGCCTCATCACCAACGGAACAAAATGAAGCTCTGTACAGAGAGAGCTGCAGGCACCTTGTGGGAGAGGAGGCGGCATCTATAGTCTCTTCACAAACGGAACAAACCGAAGCCACAAAGCAATCAAAGCAACACACACGTGGCCGTTTGTGTTTTCATAAGCTAGCAGTTGGTATGACAAACAATACCCTAGCTAGCAAACAACATCAAGGCACCTGGCGCCCCACATAAGTTGTTTGGCAATACAAGCTAGGAGAGGATACGAAAAAACCGTATCATCACTAGCAAGTTGGATTCCAAATCCGTCAAAGCAACCGTCGGCAAGACGGCCACAGTTACTGACATATACAATACACACCCATGTACTTGAAGCTGTACTCATCAGTGATGATTATGTATTCTTTCTCGAGTGACGCTTGCACGTGGGGGATTTCTGTCGTATTCAGCACCATGGTGGAAGGGATGAAAATAGAACGTTCAGAAAAATTGATTCTATATTTTGGCCATTAACACTGATTGAATCAGAAATGGTGAAAATGTGTTTAAAATGGAAACAGTGTTGTCCAAATGTTCCTTAGATATGGCACAATTTTGTCAAGAGCTGACAGCACAACCTTGACATGGCTGAGCGTGGACTAACTACACCCCCACCCCATCTCAAACATTGTCAGAGACAAATTAGAGCCGAATATATTACTTTGAAAATTCAACACAATTGTCTTAATTTGGATAAACTGCAGAGCTAGGTATTCCGGATAAATATGCTGTCCAGAAGCAGAGGCTCCCTAAATGGAACATGAAGGTCAGTAGGGAAAATGAGGAGAGAACATATACTGTCATGCAAAACCCAGTGTAATAACTATGACAGATTAACAGTGTGTCACAAAACATCACATTCTCTTCTTCTTTGACCTTATGTCACACTTCTGAATCATCTGAGCTATTACAGTGCCAGCGGTCATTATTATATATTGTAGGTCAAATGTCTGGAATGAATACTGAGGAGTAATCTTCAGAAAAGCATTTTGAAAACAGCATGAACATTGCTGACTAACTTTAGAAGTCCCAGACTAATATACTGTATTGTAGAATAAATTCTAAATTGTGAAGATTTCTACATTGTGACATTCAGATAAATAGTACAAGTATTACTTAAGTATAGTATTAACACTAAGCCAGATGGTCTTAGTGTATTTAAAAGAAAAAAAAAAAAAAAAAACTTATTCGTGTCCTTTCTTGTTTACCAGAGGGACTGTGACTATTTGCCAGAATACATTTGCAAGTTTACAAAAAGGTTAAAGGTGTGTATGCAGTTTAAAAAACACACTTTTTGCTACATATGTTGAAACTGTCTGTATGACCTAACAGTAGAATATTATGACAATGATCTTTTGGGAAAACAATAATAATAATAATAATAATAATAATAATAATAATAATAATAATAATAATAATAATAATAATAATAATAATAATAATAATAATAATAATCTGCATTTTCAACGAGTCCTTTATGACGCGAAGCCTTGGAAAATAAATACTCGGACTGAGCATCGACTGAAGCAGGTTTACGGGTTCAGTACAGATGGCTCTCAGTCTGTATTTTTACGAGGTTTCGTCAATAGTGGGCCGATGTTACGACGGTTTTGCCCAGCTCTGTGTAAATGTGCCATTTCCTTCAAAGATTTATATCTCTATTAAAAAACGATTCAATATGCATCTCGATATATTTCGAAGTGGAATACTTTGGTTCGATTTGATGCACTTGCATCTTTTAAATAAAAAATAATGGTCTGGTTCACACCGTTATTTTTATTTTGTTTGTTTTTTTGGTTACACCCCATATATATATATATATATATATATATATATATATATATATATATATATATATATATATATATATATATATATATATATATATATATATATATATATATATATATATATGAACAAGTTAATAAAAATGGTGATTGAAAGCCTTGACTGTTTCATCAGTAGTGGATGGCTCGGCGAGGATTAATGATCACCGTCCTCTGTGGTAAATCCATTCCCTGGACCCAAAGGCCATTTAGAGGGAGATCTTACGGCTTCTGTCTGTCTTAGGATCTTGCAGAAATCCGACCCACATGGTCACAGCAGACACATAGCTATATATGGATTGCTCCTCCAAAGCCAATCAGGGAACAAATACCATGCCAATATTCCCATCAGGTGAGACGCCTTAGTGCCGGAGAGAGAGGTCAGATGAAAGAGGGACAGAGATGGATTGTTGATTAACCTCTACGGTCCGTAGTCAGTCTGTACACAAGAAAAGAGAAGCACAGGATCCAGTACATGACTCACATCTAACCACTGAGGCAATTGCTAAATGAATCTTGTCAGTGCCAACTTCTTAAATACAAAAAGTGTAGAACAGGTTATGCAGTAGTTTGTTTCTGGCCTGTTGGGCAGTTTCTGTGCTCCCAGTTGTCATGATACAACCTCAGCAGAAACAGCAAGAACAATGTTTGAGTCTCTCTCAAGTGACTCAGTTGACGAGAAAGACTTTGCAATTATTTAAAAGGGGTATTTTTCTCATGCACTTATGTTATTGAAATTACTCATTAACTTAAATTTCCAATAAAGTTTAGTCATCTATTTTGGAGGTCAATTGTTGACTGTTTTCCTCTTTGGCCGTATTGTCACATCTTCATGATCTAACAGAAAGGAAAATAATTTTAGAGTAAAAACTCAGCACACGAGGCAAGAGAAAATGTGAAATTAAATCTCTGTATTGGACTGTTTAGCAACGGCATTTGTACTATATTTGAAAATTGTCAAAGTAAAACACGTCATTCAATTTTATTCACTCTATTTACATTCAATTATTCATTTTTAAAACAATTATTTTGTGATGCTATTTTAATAAACTTAATTGCAGGTTTCCCTTACACAGCTCACCTAATTCAAGTCTGAATTATTTTCAACATCTACTGCCATTTGACTGAATTGAAACAGTAATATCTATAACTTTGCTGGCTTTTCAGATTATTATACTTAATGTAAGGTCTTTTCAGCACCTGCGAGAACGGAAAGATATAATCGATTTCCATTAAAGTTTTAATGAAAGACTGCACTGAGCATTACCAGAAATAAGAGCTTTTGGTTATTCACATGCTAATGACTGGACAAGGAATTTCAGTGACCTCCTCACTGACATTTGATTTAGAGAAGATTGATAAATTAAAATTCCTCTCACGAGGAAGTCCTGCTGGGTCATGTGATTAACTGCAGCATTTTCATTCATCACCATGCACGTCTATATGTGCATGTGTAATGGCATGAATTAATATTAATATATTTGTATGTGTTGTGCAAAATTTGAGTGTTGTGTTGCAGGTTTGTGACGAGAATACTTTTGTTCAATCACAGTTGTGAAGGAAATATATGAACTGCAGAATCTATCAACCATTAAATCATATTAACTTTCATAATTGGTTGTTTTTCTATAACAATCCTATTTTCCATTTAAAGGAGTCTCGCTTGCCTATTATTTTCAACTGAATGTTAAACACAAAATGCAAATGTGTGTTTCATGTTAACGTCATACAGTAAATTATACTTGTTCTATTGCAGCCTAATCAAACATTCATTTAGACATTACGTTTGAAGAAAACTACTTTGTACTTTGTTTTCTGCTGTCCCATTTTCATTATTGGGGTATATTCATCAACACTTGTTCTTCCCCCAATTAGCTTCATCCCAAGAATGAAGAGACATAATCTCTAAGGAGAACCAATGAGCATAAGTCATTTTCCGTGCAGCATCAGCATCATCATCCTAATAGGTATGCCGAGTACAGAAAGGGCTTTTTCTGACCTTGTGCTTCGTTTGTAATCTCCTTTGTGGAAATTACACTCTCACTTTATGAATATATTGTAATTAGGCATATGTATTCTATCGGACGGTAAGATATAGTTTCTGCCTAATCTCTCATTTATATGCAAAGGAGCATCGGGTAAAGAGCTTACACTTTCTTCCGTCTTAGTGATTCTATTTTGCACTGATGAAGTTGCTTTTTTTTCTCCCCCTGCTCATCCATGTCACAAGCCACTGTAATAATAATAATAATAATAATAATAATAATAATAATAATAATAATAATAATTGTTATTATTATTATCAGTATTATTATTATTAAACTTCCTTCTTTGTCTGATTTTGTTCTAGAGAACTGTACAGCCATCAAATTAGTTATGGTCAATCTTCTACTTCTAATTCACCTCAGTCGCTAATGAAATGAGGTGGGGATGTGTAAAAGGTCACTCAGAGGATATTGCACACATAGAGACGTAAGTTGATCTTAAATAATATTCACACTGAGTATTATCAGGGGAGCTGCTTCTGTCTTTCCTCAGGGGATAAGTAAAAGCTGTATTTTACTCAAAAATGATGGTGATTATCCCCATGATAATCTTATTCCTACACAGAGAGTCTCTAGCCTCCAACCAATGGAGAAGAATCCCAACTTTTGAAAAAAGAAGTGGCAGCAAAAATGCTAAAAGCCAGACATTGACTGTAAAATTGTATATTGATTTTAAGTTGAATTTATCTAAGTACGGAAGAGCTATCTGGAAGCAAAATATTGTAATTCTTAAATTTTCACAGTTTATAAACGGGCTGTATTATGAAATCCAACAGAATTGTGACTTTTTTTTTTTTTGGAAAGGAAAAAAAAAAAAATGCATCCTGCATATTTTCTTTCAAACCTTTCAGTCATTTAACAGTAAGCTCCACAACAACTTAATTTTGCTTGCCACATGTATTCAATTGATTTTGTGCCTCAACTTCAAAGCAGCAAAAGTCAGAGAGCTTGAAAGCAAAGGTTCTGGTCTAACTCGCTTTGCAGAACTGATCAAATGCCTCCTAGTTGGCCACACCAAATATCCCTGCAAGCACAATTAGTATTCATTGAAATTCTAATGATGCTTTCTACTATCTGGTGGCTTCTTCAGGCTCTGTGAGTGAAATACAGAAACTGTCGATATTCTTCAACCATAAGTGAAAACTGTGCAAACCATCTGGCCCTTGGTGCTATTTACCCGAGTACAACATTTAATATCTATTGACCTTAGTGCTTGAAAGGTCTTTTGCAAATAGTATTAAACCCCCTATTTGTTTATCTTTTTGTTTGGAGAGTGTTAACGGACACAGACACTTATAGTAGCTCATCCACCCAATGGTACAACTGTCAAATCACAGGGTTAGCCAAAATCCAACTGGCAATGTTAAAGCTGAAATTCCTAGATTACTGCATTGCAATTGTCTCTGCTCCATCACTAAGGCTAGATTTTGACTGTGCAGACAGAAATGATTCACTTCTGAAAAAGCTGCGTCTGTGAAGCTGCTCATGTCAGGATCCCAGAACTCTTTGATCCAACTCCGCATCCACCCCCAACCTTTTTTTTTTTTTGCTTTGTCAATCATGCATATTTGAAGTAACATTAATTAAGAGCAATTGCTTTATGTCCAGGCTTAAAGTTAAACACTCCAGAACTAGAATGTGCAAGAGAGCCTCTTTTATTCAGATTTTTTTCAGCTCAAGGTTGCAGTAGAGGTGAGATGCGTTGGTGGTGAAGATTATACAAATGATAACATGCTCTAATTATTCTACTCTATAATTCTCTCAAGGTCTGTCATTTTTTTGTGTCCCCTACTCCTCTGACACACATTCAAAGGATGAAGTAAAAAAAAAAAAAAGTGCCTCCAAGTTGTTGAAACTTGACTTAGAATGTCACAGCCAACAAGTTTTTCATAGCTTCTGTTTCAATGTTTCAATTTTACACGGGGGAAAAAAACAATCTCTCTAGAAATATAGTATTAACAAATATATCAACAAGTTCCAGAGACTGTAGTAAGTCCACCGCTATAGGAATGTGAAGCACTTGAAGTTTTACAAAATTTACTGCCACACCTTGTAAAAAAAGCACTTGCAGAGAGCTATCAAATGTATGTGAAGAGAGTTAACAAAATCATTTAATGAGCTGATCAAGGAGAAACTTCGCGTTTTAGTGGATTGATGATGAATATCCGTCCGTCGGTCCATCAATGACAGAGGTCTGTTTTGTTGACGATTAATGGAATGACGGGAAGTTTCGAAAAACCGATGGACAAATCACTGATGGAAGTAGGTTTTTGTCGATCAGAAGGCTATCCCGACTGTTGACGACTGAATGACGGACGCTCAAAATTAATTGATGTGACCATCTTTTTTTTTTTTTTTTTTTTTTTTTCCTAGCTACGCAAGGTAATGGCTTAAAAGTGGTTCTTGAACGTGCACGGCTCTCACTATTTCACTATTACAACAATTACATTAATTATAGTGGTGCAACAGTAAGTTGTATACTGAATTTAACAATTATATGCCGGTCCAACAAAATTTGTCTATTTTAAAATGTTGACCGCAACTGATCACATGCACACTAAACATGCACTTCTGATTAGATTATTTTTTAAGTGGATTAGTTTCAGACTGAGTAAACCAAGAATCATACTCTCCATTAAATTCCAGGTCGTTGGAGTGTTCCACACCTCCCAACTGGTCGACTACACATCCACTACAAAAGGTATATCTAAAAATAAAAATAAAGTGCTTTTTTTTCTCTCCTGGATCCAAATGACATTTTCAGCCTCATTAAAGATTCATGTGTCCATGATTTGAAGGCGGCTTCAACTGCCAATAAATCATGCCTCTTTTGTGTACATACCCTCCAACCAGCGTTGACCTTACACCCCCTATGCTGTCAAATCGCACATTTTTCATTGGCATTTTATCGTGGGCAGCCTAATTTTGTTAAGGTATTTGCAATGCATGAGGAAAATGGTAGTGGACACATTAAAACAGTCATACTCCATTATTTTATTTATTTATTTTATTTATTTTTTTAAATTTTTTTAAATTTCTCCCAACATCTTGATGTCCTGCACCTGTGAGGTTGATGGATTATTTTGTAAAAGTGCTCATGAACAAAGATTGAGTAACTTAATTATACTATTTTGAACTATAATAGTATTATGCAGTAGTTTTATGTGTTGTGTGACATTCTGTTGTGATACAATCTTGAATAATACTTCATAAAGACGGAATTAATGTGAATGAGAAAATTTCTTGACATTTATACATATACAGCACAACTAAAATGTTAAGAAAATCCTGACACTTCCATTTAATGTTGGTATTAAGTGAAATCCTTTGAGCTGATACAAATGTTCAAAAGCAGATGGCCTGACGTTAAGCTGGCTCCCTCCAGTCACTAAAATGATGCATACAAGACTGAGTTTGAGGAAACTGGAAGGCGTAAATTCTTGCATGCTTCTCTCCTTCACTTAGTCTACATGTCCTCTATTTACTTTTTCTCCTCAAATAAGCTTCCACTGTCCTGAAATACGGGTTACCCTTAGGAGAAGGATAATTATTAACAATTAACATTCATAATGATGTTTCCGTCCCTGGACAGCCTTCACAGACACTCAGTCAAATGGATTTAGAATTCAATTTTTATTTTACATAATCCAATCAAAAATGTGGTTGCAGCCTTATATAAACCGTTCCCTTTTCGGCTGGTATGCTCTGCAAGCTGTACTTCATCTTAAAAAGAGAAAATGTTTTATATTTTGCATTCAAGAAAACTTGGTTTTCTCCAATGGGTCAAGTGTATTTGAGTTAACGTCAACATGTTTGGATAATTAGTATTTTCATTTTCCTTCACTCGGAAAAGTAACATTCAAGATTTAAAACACGGTAAACGGTGGTAGATTAGAGACAAGCTGTTGCCTCCTAACCTGCCAACATGTGACTAACAAGAATATCTTGATCATGCACTTCATCATTCAAGTCAACATTGTCAGCAGGTGTGGTTTTGCATTTTGATTGGAATGTTTCCAAGATGTAGTCAGGATTGGCTGTTACTTTCTTGCCACTGTGGTAGAAAATTGATGGTGGAGGAAAAAAATTGCAACGCTGAGACTTAATCAGTTTTTGTCACTCCACTGTGCATCACACATCCACGCCGGCATATGAGGCGTCATCTGTGGGCGTGTCACTAATCTGCATTACTGCACTAGATTTACATTGACTGCATTGCTCATTAATCAATTAAATAAAATAATGATAATAACCCTTATGTGTGTCATCACAGAGGACAATTAGGAGTTAAACTTAATAATACTTGCTGGCATCACACATCGGTGTTTATGACATATAGTTTGAGCAAACTGAGCAGGTTTTGTTTTACCAGTCCAACGTAAAACTCACATTTACAGTACAATTTTATAAACTAAGACATGTAATCATGATTTCTTTTCTAAAGCCACTGGAAGCCGCAGTGGAGGGATTTAAGCGGCTCTGGAGCCACAGGTTGCCGACACCTGCTGTGGAGCATTACCGCAAGGGCACACACAGTCATGGGCTAAATGCCCATCCTCTAGCTCCTGCATTGTGGCCGTGATTCAGAATTCTCAGGGTGGTGACATTGACACATCAACAATTTTCTGCTAGCATCAAGTTCTCGCCAAGCTCATAGAAGCTGTCAGTTGTATTTGACAGTGTACAAAAAAGAAGCTGTCAAATCCATAGACATTTTAAGGCCACTGTGAAAGTAATCCATGTGGAAGCATGTACCTTGGAAAGATGTCAATGGTGTTATTACATACTGTAGCCTACATTTGTGTGTTTATATGTGAATCTGTGAGAAAACTGGTGCAAAAAGCAATAATCCATTTAAAACACTTTCAAATTCAGATTTTCAACGACAACATTTGTATTTTTTATAACATTAAACATTTTTTTTTTAAAAAGTTGAAAATCTAGTTTAACAAAATGACCTCAAATGGTTATATGCCTGTTTGATAGACAAATTAAAACAAAGATGCATCATTGTGACATTAGGGCTGTGCTATATGGCAAATTACAAAGCATGTACCTCACCCAGTGTCTGTTGGGTGGTCTGTGACACGCCGTGTTGAAGTGCCGAGGAAGCTAAAAAAAAAAGTGATCGGGCTTTGAAGAAGCGGTTACAGGCACCAGAGTCCTTTTTGTTGTCGTTGAGGTGAACCAGCCTTTTCAGCAGTCTTAAACGCTTTGATGACTTTAGGTTGGTAACTTGAGTGATCCGAAGTATCAATAGCTCAGTAATCTTCTACCGATGGCCATAAAAGGTCATTATTACACCGTCATTGGTAAAAGTGGCATTGGCGTCTTCTTGAGCTGCATATACGTTTTGTTTTGTTTTGTTTTTATTATTGATATGCCTGATGAGTTCAGGGATAAAGTAGAGGAGAACAGGGACAGTTGTAAGATGGACTGTAATACTGGCAATTGCTACAATCAGAAACCAGCTAGAAATCACCTGATTCACCTTGCACATGCTCAGTCCGTAGTCCACATGTGAAAAAGTACTGTCATAAAGCAGATACAGAAAAAATATGAAGGGAAATGTAATTTTGAGCTTGGAAAGTAATGATTACATTTTTTAATTAATCACAATTGATCGCGCTTAATTAAAAAGTCTTTTTTTCAACTTTTTTTTCAAATTTAAAGTGCACCTGTTATGTGTTTATTCTTTCGACATTTAATGTTTTGAGGACGTCTTCAACATTTTTTTTTCTTGATACACTGCACACGCTCTGCTGGCTACCTTCTTTTGGAAAATTAACTGCCCATCCTTGCTAGTCTAATGCTTGCAGGACTTTTATTTCTTTTAAAACACTAAGAACAAGTTATCTGTATCATATAATGTGAAGCTGATGTTGACATTTATGAGTAATATTTACTTAATTGATGGATGGAAATCATTCTGTTCTGGTCAAATTCTCATAGACAATTATTTCATACCTTAACAAAATGATTGCTTTCATAGTTCTTTTGTGTCTCATTTAATAATAACTTGATATGCTTTGTAAAAATAATTGGCTTTCCTTTCCTCTGGTGTTGATTCTGCAGGAGAGGTCAAAGTGTGAATATTCAGTGGGCCTTGGCTGTGTCTTGCATCAAATTTTTATAAAGACATAATTGTGATAAATGATGCATGTAATCGAGCATTAAATAATGCTAGAATATGCAACCTCCAAAGTTTAACAGTGACTAGCATCCGCCCTTTGTCCCGAGGCGATAGGTGCCATCTGGCTGCAGCCATTACCAGTGACCTGAGTGCCAGACTCCTTAGTGTGCAAGGAAGCTCAACATCGACAGGTCAAGCCCCCCCACACCTGACCACATGGATGCAACCTTGCCAGGGTTGTTAGGGGACAAATTACAATTTCAAGATAGCCACATTCTCAAGGTTCTTCTCTCATGTATGCAACTTAAATAGTGTAACAAAGTTTACTCACAAACCTTGATTGCATATTTCGGTACCGTATGTTGTTAGAAGTTCTGCCAGAAGGATATAGAAACTGATATATCAGATATTCAACACCGTATGTAACAGAGTGTATGTAGCTCTAGGGCAATGATGCAAATTTGGGAAGTTAAACTAAAGTTGAAAAGCTTAAAGTTAATGTTCCACTTATTGAGGTCAGTCAGACCACATGATAGTAATATTAAAAATGTCATTTTTATTGAAAACTTAAAAACTAAATTAATTAAATGTCATTTCCTTTTGGCAAAAAAAAAAAAAAAGAAGAATAAAGCTGAAATTGGGAATTGCTTAATTTGACTTGTAATTTTCTTTTTGTTTGCCTTTTAACTTCCATCACTTCAGTCATGCATTTTTTATATCTGCAACTGCAAATGGCATCTTGTCCTTACTCCACATCAATGTCGCTCTAAGTTTGCATTCTGTTGCTTTTTCATATAGTCTATAGATGTGGCAAGATTTCTGCTAGCAGTTCTTTCTGTTGCTTTTTCATATATAGATGTGGCAAGAATTCTGTGAGCAGCTTGATATTAAAATTTCAGTGTATTTATTTTTTGTTGTTATTATTCCTGAATTTTGAGGAAATGCCTTTTCTTATGTTTTGTTTCATACTGAACTCTTCAGCACAGCGAGAGTCTCCGAACAAACTGAGCACATGTCGGTCTTGTGCTGTTGGGGGGGGAGAGTGAATGCAACCTTTTCATTCCATTCTACTTTGAATTGTCTCGTTTTCGCTAGCCACACTTCTTTTAGCAGAATACTTGGAACACGAGAATTTCGTGTAATACACTGTAGGCTCCTAAAGCTGGCAAATTGTCAACAATATGTGCACTGATCCAAAAAAAACAAATGTCAAACTTAAAACTTGCACTTGCAGCAATGAACTCCGAGTGACCCCGTAACAGGCTGTCTATGTATTGTTGGCATGGAGACAAGTTCTGGTAAACAAGTGCTGACCCAACCAAAACACACATAACGCTTGGTTTTCGCCGAGCCAACTGTGTGCCGCAAGCCTCCGCAGCACGGCGCTGCACCATGGCATTGCATACATAATGAATTTGTTGGTTGAGGGCACACTGTGTTGTGCTCAGTGCAGTGTGAAAAGGCCTTAACAGACCCAGTGACACAAACTGGTGGCCAGCAGGTAAGATGATCAGGGCCACTGTTGAAATCTTTTTGTTTGTTTTTTTTCTGCCATATAATCATATCTTGCTAATAGTGTATTATTACTCATTTAATTACAATGTGCTAACTATGAATATATTGTTAAATTTGGGGGGTTGCTTGGTGGAGTAAGCAAAGAGTCCCAAAAATAATCTTTAAATCTGTTGGGCAAGATTTTGTATATGTGTACATTTAATTTCATGAAATCCTGACTTTGGATGGTATAGAATTATATTGTCAATGTGCAGATCAAAAAAAGAAATCAAAATTTGCTTTGAAACCAACTTGTGACTTGAAAATGAGGCATAATTGCTTTTGCAACAATTTTCTGGCTGTGATAACTACACTTTTAACATGTACCGATAATGACACAGTTCCGGCAAGTCTGTCGTCCTGTCTGACATGACCATTATGCAAATTTGCTTTCAACGGATGTGGTATATTTGACATAAAGAAGATCTCAATTTCAACAATTTGCATGAGTGCTAACGGCGAGTTTCAAGCAGTGGAAAATGTAACCGACATAGCGGCGGTAAGACAAAGCTGTAAAATGTGGGGAAGAGGAAATGAGACATACATAAGGAAGCAATCTGTGCTGAGTTTGGTGAGCACTATTTGAGGAGCAAGATAGAGTCGTCTGCAGGTGACACAGCTTCCAATTGTCATTTGCTCTTGTTTATTAAATATCCGCCTGCCAGTGTTCCTGGAGAGCATGTTCCCACAACAAATTTTGCAGAATGTTCCACAAAAAGCAACACAGTATTGCTTAATTTAGACATGTGAATGAAAATGATGAATGTTCTTGTCAGATAATTTTGGAATGAAAATACTGTACAGAAAAATAACACCACAAAACACGAATTTTGTAGTTTACAATTACTGTATATTCATCCAATGATTCTTGAGATTCAACAGTTAATATTCACACTGGAAATTGAATTGATCAATATTTGTCCAGAAACCTGAAGACTGCCTTCTTTTGTTTGCAACCATATTTAAGATGCAGCGAGGAGCGCAGCCCTGACATTACAGTCATTTGGACTTGGCATGTCTGTTTAAGACTAATTAGTGTGAAAAAAATAACACTGTCAAGATACCATATGGTGGGAATGACAAAGCAGCTTGCTAAGGTCTGGTGCCACAAAGTACACTTAAAAAATTTAAATGCTGAAAAGATGCTCTGTGTCTAAGGTACACCCTATGCAAATGAGGTCAAACATTATCATTTTGACATATTTGTTTCACGTTAGCAGAGCGTGCGGGAGAGTTGGAAGGGAGGGGTGTGTGTGTTGGGTGCAACCGTGTGTTCTGTGTAAATTCCTACATTATTTATTTCAAGCATCGTCTCCACCATACATTTGAGCAAGGCAAATGCCAATTGACATGCTCAATAATCTGGATCTCAACGTATGATGTGATTTCTTTGAACTATGCTTTAGATGAGAGGGTACAGCACGGGGTCAGCGATATCTCGGGGGATTATGCTAATGCTGAATGAAAGAACATGAGTATTGTCCTCAGTCAGCTGAGACAAATCCTTGCGTGACGCCACAATATACAAATGTTCTATTTTGTCTTTCTACCAAACGTCCTGTAACAGAATTTACTGAAGTATGACAAGAATGGTGAGTGAGTTTAGTTAAAGCAGAAATTGAAATGGATGGTAGATTTTAGTAACTCGAGTGAAGAAGCAAATTAAAAGTTGCCAATTATTTTTGTTACGGCTACAGCTTATATATATATTTATTTATGTATAGTAAAAGTATCTAGTCCTTAGTTTAAAGAAATACCCAGTAAATAACTTATGTGTTATAGTGACATACAATATGAGTAAAATGCAAACAGCCCTTTGTAAGTGCAAGTGCTTCTTCCATCTTCTGCGAAACGTAGAACAACAACTTCAAGTTATGTTGCAGCTGCATACAAACCATAGTATCTTAGTTCAACATTTGTTAAAAATGGAAATAAATATCATTACATTAAGATGACATCAACATGTCAATTGCATATGTCCTCCTTTTTTTTCCATTTCAAACGTTTTGTTCGACTTGACATACAGTCATGTGACAGAATCCTGCCCACTGATTCGCCAAATGGTAAAAAGTAAACTAAGCATTGATAAAAGAGAAATACACAGTGTGTATAAAGGCTGCAAGACTCTGTCCTAGAAAGTCCACTAGCGTATTGCTAACACATAACACGAAACACCATAGATGGGCTAACAAAGCAAATATAAATGATATTGTGGTTGTTGTAAACCTTTGACCAATTGACATTATTTCATATATTCTCATCAAATATGTGAATTATATTGTATGTATATGTACAGTATGTAGGCACTGTATGAATACATGTATGTATGTAGTATTTATACTGCACCCTATGGAGTATGCGCATAGCATCTGAAACAATCATACTTGTTTTACAGACCTGTTTATTATGCTTTTCAGTTTTCCTTGAATTATTTACTCCTTCCTTGGAAGCACAGCACCCTGTGTCAAAAATAAGAAGTACAATGCAGGCGTAATGCAGACCATATTAAATATTATTAGCACATGCCGCAGGGCAGTAAAAGACGTGCTGCAGGCCTCAAATGTGATGTATCTTGAACTCTATTTTAAGTGCTGGTTAATTAAATCAAATGAGAAATGTATGGGTCGTTAATGTTCAGAAGCAACTTTGATTAAAAACAGACATTTTTCTAAAAGTATATTTTCAGCAAATCCCAAAATGTGTTCATCCTACCTATTTTTGATGCAAGGGCTGCTGTATTAAAATCAAGGTAAAACAAAAACACTACTTTATGTGCAGCTATGAATAATTACACTTCCACAGTATTGTCCAATTCGAAATAACTAAAACAAGGATGATGTTACAAAAGTGAATACATGTTACTTGTAATAATAAGGTAGGATTAATGCAATTATTGTAAAGTAAATTTGTTACGATCACGTGAATAGAGGTCAATCATTATATCACTTCCACTGATTGTTTGTGATGCCACATTAATCGGTAAACATTACACAGTGGCAATGATTATAGAACCAGTTTTGACTGAAATATGGAATTTTTATTTATTTATTTTTTTAAATTGGTTTGTTTTCGGTTTGTAGAGAGGTTAAATGATTTTTTAAGCAACAGATTTTAACTTATTGTGTAGCTACAAACCAATTATTTGTTAGTATTTGTTATTTGTGTAAAAAATACTAGTTCTAAGAAAAGTAAGCACTATAAAATTCTCTTATTTGTAATCAGACTATTTCCTTTTTTTTGTTTTTTTATTTGACAGAGAGACCTCAGAATTTTTCATTCGGCGGTCTTACCGGTTCTACATCTTATCATCATTGCACTCTCTCTTTTTTTTTTTTTTTTTTTTTTTTTTGTGTGCATATGTGTGCGTTTGTGTAACTCGAAAGTAACACATTTAAATTCAGAGGCAAGTAAATTGACACTTCGCCATAAAAGGCATTACAATGCTATTGTAATGTCAATTGCATAAATAAATAAATATATAAATAAATAAATACATACATAAATAAAATTGACTTTGCAAACTGAACCATTAAAAAAAAATTCACCCGGAATATCGGTCAGTACGTCTTCTATAGGACAACTATGCTAGAGACACTTTCTATGGCTTTTAGCAGGTTTCACTGTGAAAGTAGGGAGGTAATTGCATTCCGGACACCTTTTGGACATTTTCAGTTAACACCATTTCTATTTGGCCTGCATGGAGTCCCTGTAACGTTTCAGAAAATGAAGGACGCACTGTTGAGGAGCACAGCAGATTATACTGCAGACTATCTGGATGATGTGCTCTTTTACAACTCTGGTTGTGAAGATGACTTGTCTCATATAAGGGAAATATTTAGGAGAATGAAGGATGCAGGCCTGACTTTCTGTCCAGTAAGTGTCCACTTGCTGAACAAGAATCATAGTACTTTGGCTTTTTGCTGGGAAAGTTGGTCATTCGTCGACAACTTGGCAAAGTAGATGTAATCGGGTCAGTGAATGGCCCAAAACAAAGACTTTCATTATTCCTTGATTCTCTTCCCTCTCAGTTCCTCTTACCAATCTGACAAGGAAAAATCAGCCTACCAAGATTCAGTGGATTAAGGAATGTGAAGAGTCATTTGAAGAACGAAGGATGACGCTGTGGCAGGATCCAGTTCTGAGCAGTCCTGACTTCTAACAACCGGGTAACATGGTGGTTTCTTGCCAGAACATATAACAAAATACCAATCCATTTTGGCGTAAAAGGAGTAGGTTTATATGCAGCCAAAATCCTTTCAAAACCTGAATATTCGCAATATTCTGGTATTTAATTAAAAACCCAAAATAAGACCCCTGGATTATTCCTTTTGTAATATATACATATTTGTTCATGTAAACGTATTTGGAATACCTCGACTGCACATGCTATAGGCTATTCACAAGGAACTTTGGTCTTCGGAGTACAGGGACGACTTGTACGACTTGTAAACGAGCCTCACTTGAAAACATTGATGCCACATTGTCTGTGTATTTATACACACATACGTGTATATAAATCTGTGCTTTTTGTGTGCAGCTCTGGTCAAAATTAGCTAGTCCAGTCTGCTCTTTGCTAAAATTTAGAAAAGTAAAAAAAATACTTCTATTCCATCCAAATGCTGCTTCACACACGTGTTACCCATCATTTTTGCAAACAACTCTGTCAGCAGCATTACATACTTGTGCTCATCTCACCTCCCTCTCTCTCACATAATCCTACAAACTAACAAGCTAACCCTCATCTCTCTCATTATCCCTGACCTGAATGCAAGGGCTTCAATATCTCAACACTTTCAGAGCTGTTCAAGGTGATTAACCTTGGATTTTATGCAAAGTACGTATGATTCCAAAGTAGAAGACACCCAAGCATTAGCTGTTAATTAAAATTATTATTATTTTATGGCATGCAATTAAAGGTTGAAGCTAATTACAAAGCAGGTCTTCCACTGAATGTGTTCTCTCTGTTTTGTATAATTGTTTGTGAACATTCAGACTGTAAATGTATTATCTCTGTTTTGTATAATTGTTTGTAAACATTCCAACTGTTGAAAAAAATAAAAAATAAAAAGCTAAAGCCAAAAGGGAAAACAAATACCAGGAAGGTAAGAAATAATATTAACATCCAAGCGGGATTATTATCAAAAATAGAAAGATACAGTCAAGTTAGTGATCAAGATAAGGCAGCCAAGCTTCACTGAAAATGCTATACAAGAAAATTATATTAGTGAACATTTTTACAATTGTTAGCGGTCTGAATTTGAGCACTCTCGTTGTTATTAGTTTGTTACCTTCTTAAAATAATAGCCCAAATCTTTTTTTTTTTTCTTCAGTTTTTTTTTCAAAAAGCACAAAATAAAATAATAAACCAAATTATGTATATATTTTTAAATACTTTCATTTCACAGGTGAATGATCTGTTTCAGTATGTAGCGAATCTTGAGCATGAGATCTTTAAGGAAAAAAAAAAAAAAAGAAGATTTTTAGCATACCATGTATGACCTTATAGATAAGGTAAGAAGCTTGGGCATCCGGGAGGGGCTCAGAGTACAGCCGCTGCTCTTCCGCATTGAGAGAAGCCAGATGAGGTGGCTCAGCCATCTGGTTAAGATGCCTCCTGGGTAGGATTTCAGGACACTTTCCACTGGGAGAAGGCCACGATTATCACCCAGGACACGCTGAAGAGACTATATGTCTCCTGGTTAGCCTGGGAATGCCTCAGGATTCCCTCCAGAAGAGCTGGATGAAGTAGCTGGGGCGAGAGAAGTCCGTTTTTCCTTGCTAAAGCTGCTGGACCCCAGCCAAAATAATGACAAGAGGATGGATGGATGGCTGAATGGATGCATGGATGGATGGATGCATGGATGGATGGATGGATGGATTGATAGACTTTGGTGTGCATTTTTTTTAACTAACAACTGCATATTTTACTCCAATTGTCATGGAAGTGGGGGTACTGTTGCTGTTTCTTTTTAACTTAATGCCCTTTTTGTTTGATTCCTTGACCTGAAGTATGTACACTTTTACACTCAATTTGTCAGTATCGCTACAACAGAAGCAAAAATATGTACTTCTCGAGTGTAGTCTGCGGCCATTTAAAAAAAAAAAAACAGAAAGTGTGTGTATTGTACAAGGTGTAAATCACATGTGTTTAGTTAGGACAAATGTATTTCTATGAGCAATGGGTTCTGTGTCTCATGAATTGAAGTCAAAAGTCACTAAACCGGTTTTCTAAAAAGAAATGAAAAAATGCAGAAAATGTATTCTGCTGGGAATGACAACTGAATTCTAAGGTGTGGTTAAAGAACTCGTATAACTGCATTTGCATGCTGATAACTGCCCTTGCATGCTGAGGCTCACCATTTTTAAGCGCAGTTTGTGCGCACCAAACAACATGATCATCTTGAAGGCATTCAAGGACCTGATGTTGATGAAAAATATCCTTTATAGAGAGCGACCACAATCCATTAATGTAATGTATTAGTTTTTTTTTTTTTTTGCTAATCCATGGATTCCAGTTATGTGTGCATATTTAGGCAACTTTTGTAAGTGCACTGTAATTTTTATAATTGTGCTTCAGGTTCTTGGTGGGTTGCTCCATATCCTGCAAAACAACACGTTTCAACTTAAGATGTGTGTTGACTCTTGGCCGACCTTCAGTACTGCCATCTGCTACCGTCAAAATCAGGTAACAAAGAGACAAGGATTCATTGTAGGAATACGATTGCTTGTCTTGTCGATGTCTACATTACATTATCTTCCTATTATTTTAAGATTGGGAGTGGTTTTGGGGAGATTCCTGCAAAGTACAGCATCTTCTCCAAAAACCAGGACAGCTGACTGATGACAAGTTTATCAAGTGGCAGCACGGACTTGAATTTGAAGGTGGTTGAAACCGTTGGAAATAGAATAATTTAACTATTAATTATTACTATATCACTATTGTAATTCCCTCGTAATTTGTTTTGGAGTTCATGCAAATGTTTAGCTTGTGATATGCCCTCCCAAAATAAGGTCAAATTTGTTTCGGAAACCGAACATGGCAATCTGATAAACTAATTTTGTTCTTGTGTCTGTTTAAGCTGAAAGTTATCACTGCCAAATCATCCAAGAAATTGCTTCTCTCAGAGGATACCAGGTTAAGGAATATGGAGGTTACCATGCCTACATCCACTATAGCCCAGAGACATCCAACTTGCTGGAGTGAGTAAATAAGTCAATGATTTGTGTTAGTCTTTTTGCTCAGGTACATACATTCATTCGCTGATTCATTCCCTGATTACCAGAAACACATCCAATCTGCCAACAACTACTTTGAACGAGTCCCATGCTGAGCTTGTGGAAAAACAGTTGCCTTATGGAGGAAGCAAGGAGAGCGTCAATCTAGTGACAGCCTATGTTAAACATCTGCCAAACTGGTGTGTGGTGGATGAGAAGGGACAACCTGTGTCTTGGTTGTTGTCTGATGAGTTCAATGAGATGAGAATGAGTTACACCCAACCAAAGTATAGACGGAAAGGTCACCAAAAGAATTTGGTGGCTGATTTGATACGACAAAGAATATCTGAAGGTTTGCCCGTGTTTTGCCATATCCATAAAGATAACTTGGCCTATATTGAATTTATGCTAGGGGCTGGCTTGACCCTTGGTGTGGAGAAATCCTTCTCATGTCTATATCTGATGACTATATCTGAGTACTAGGCCTACTGTACAAATATATATATATATATATATATATATACATATATATATATATATATATATATATATATATATATATATGTATATATATATATATATATATATATATATATATATATATATATATATATATATATATATATATATATATATATCGTTATCCATCCATCCCATACTATCCCAGACACTGCTCGCTCAGTTCATCTTGAATGTCCATGTGTAGATTGCGGCTAGTCCCAGTCATTTGGAACTGGTGAATCGGTCACCCCGCCAGGCGAGCAGCCAAGACAAGCGCATTTTTTCTCATTCACCAGTAGCATCTTCGCTGACCTCGGATCAGTTTTCACAAATGTTGTGGCTTCCAGAAGAGTAGATCAGCTTGCATTCTGCCCATTGCGTTCAAGCAAGATTGCCTCGATTCTGGTCAGATCAGCCACCACTGTTGCCAGCGACTTATAGTTCTTGATAGAGGACTCCTGAGCGCTACCAAGACCAGCTCACCCAGCAGGGCGGCTCACGCCTGCCGCATTCCAGGAGCCAGACCACCAACCCCAATTTGCGTACTGACAGCAGATTCATTGTAGCCACAATACAGCCTTATCATGTAGCCTTGACTGTTACAACAAACGGAATTCGAGCCAGACAATATTTTGATTCATACGGGAACATGTTATCAATGCAGGTGTATAAACAAGAGTTAGCCTTGGCAATGTCAGCAAGTAATCATCTACAACTCCAGTTTTTTGTAATTAGTGATGTTGTGAGTTACTGTTGTTGATGTCTTTCAAGCTCTGCCAATTCTTCAACTCTTTTCACGATTTGTGTTTTTTGTTGACCAGAGTTATCTTTAGTTTGAAAAAAATTCGTCAGCCTTTTGTCCACGTGCTTTCGATAAGGCCATTCTTTCTCATTTGGTGCACCTTTTTGGAGATGTCAGCATTTCGTTTAGTGAGATTTTCGTTGATGTAGACATGTTTACCACAAAGTTTGTGATGGTCTCTCAGTAGAGCAATCTTTTTCTTTCTGTCAACAAACCTGATCAGAACTGCCGGTGGTCGTGTCCCTTCAGTTGGAAGCGAAAAGCACACTTAAACGTCCCCGTGTTTTTTTCCCCTTAAAAACGTAGGTAAAAAAAAAAAACTCTGGCCAAAGTGAAGATTTGTGTTTTTCTCCTAATTCGAGTTCACGTATAACAGTCGTAAACAAAGTTTTACGTCATCGCTCTACACACATCACTCACTCACCTGCTCGTCTGATGCAAAATCACACGGGTCCACGTTGGACGACATCAAAGTACTGCGGCAATGAGTTGTCCAAGTCGTTTTTTTCTATGCTAGAAGGTATTGTGGTAGTAGCGTGGCCCATAGCCCCCAGTAGCTCAGCGGAAGCTTCCAACGTGTCGGTCCCGTCGCCCCGAGACATACCGTTCCGGAGATAAAGGCCCGACATGGTTCCACAATTTACCCACCGCCACCCGGGTAAGTTCTCGGAAATTCCTGGTCTCCTGGAAGTCCTCCTGGATGGCTCCAGGAGACCGAAGACCTCCTCCTCATAGCCGGTGGGCGAACCCGGGATGCGGGTGGCTGTGCTCTCGGCGACGGCCTCGAAGCACTTGGAGCTCGCTACATCGGCAGCAGGACGCACCAGCGGGGGAAAGGCGGACTGGCTGCAGCGAAGCCTGGGTGCTGCTTATCCACTGCCAAGTGATTTGAGTTTCTTAGCCTTCGTTTCTGCGGAGTTCGACACCAAACGTTTTTGTTTTGTTTTTTTGTCGTCATTGCCGTTGTTTATGTTTTTGCAATGTGTGTGATTTGATCAGCAGTGGAAGAATAACATGTCAGGCTAGTAGTACGCGCTTTGTTATTGTGAGTTGCACAAATAAAGTTGTTAAAACACAAGTAAAGCTTTTATTTATTTATTTATTTATTTATTAATTAATTAATTAATTTATTTATTTATTTTTATTTTATATGTTATTGTAATTTGTATTTATCCTCAACGCTCTTCGAAGATGTACTCATTCTTTGTGTTTGGCTGACAGTCTGTGTTTTTTTTTTTTCGCTGACAGTCCGCGCTTGTGTGACGTATTGTGGAAGTGACGTCAGGAGACGAGCAGTGTTTGTCTAACTACTGCCGCCTAGAGGCTTGGCATGCATGTAAATGAGCTTTAAAAGGCACTTCTCCGTTTGTGTGCGTTTTTTTGTGGTGGTGTTTTTTTTAAACAAACGAGGCAGTATGGAAAAATTATTTTTCTCTACATGGGGAGAGGGCAAATACACATTTTTAAAATACCCAGCTACGTGTAGACAAGGCCTTAGTGAAGCAAATTATTTGAGACCACACCCTGTGAACTGATTAGGCCCAGAGCACGCAATGGGAGGGCCAAGACATGAACAAGGGACACGGTAAAACAAGACAAAACATGGGAAGAAATTAAATCTAGTCAAAACTAAGTCAACAAAAAAAATGGATCATGATTATAGTTGGTTTCATAACCAAACCCTTTTTTGGACACCCTTGTATTGATAATTAATAATAAGACAAATACAGAAAATGAATGTTGATGGGAGTACTAATATTATACTAAGGTGTGGTCACATTAGAGAGCTTGTATAACTGCGGACAGCATGATGATGCTCAACATTTTTAAGCAGACAGTTTTTGCGGATCACACAAAAATGATCATTTTGAAGGCTTTCAAGGACCTGACATTGATGAAAAATATTCTATATGGAGAGCGACCACAGTCAATTAATGTAATGTATTGTGTTGGTCTGTATATGTTTTTTTATTGCTAACTAGCTATTCTGAGATTGATATTGCAGCAGTCTATGTCAAAAATGCAAAATCTGTTTTGAGGAGGGGATTCTAGTTGATGTATGCATTATTAGGCAACTTTATAAGTGCACTGTAATTTTTCTAACTGTGCTTCAGGTTCTTGGCGGGTTGCATCATATGCTGCAAAACAACGTGTTTCATCTCAAGATGTGTGTTGACTCGTGGCCTACATTCAGTACTGCCATCTGCTACCGTCAAAACCAGGTCGACAAAGGGGCAAGGATCGATGATTTGTAGGAATTGGATTGCTCGGCTTTTTGATAAATACATTATATTATCTTCATCTGAAGGATTTGCCGATTGGGAGCGGTTTAGGGGAGATTTCTGAGAAGTGCAGCATCTTCTCCAAAAACCAAGACGCTTTAAGAAGACTGCTGGCTGATGACAAATTTATAAAGTGGAGGAACGGACTTGAATTTGAAGGTGTTGAAATTGTTTTGAACTAAAAAAAAAATATATAATAATAATACCTACTACAATTCCCTAGTAATTCATTTTTGGAGTACATGCAAATAATTAGCTTGTGAAATGCACTAGTTTGATTTTTTTTTTTTTTTTTTTTTTTTTTTTTTATGAAATCCAGTTTAACTGTATTATCATATACAGTACAGACATGACAGACATGTCCATCCATCTATTTTCTTTACCGCTTATTCCTCACAAGGGTCACAAGGGTTGCTGGAGATCATCATCTTAACAGGCATGTCACTATGAAAAAAGGGTGACAATAACACTTAAATAATTAATCCCCATTGCCAACATTTGTCCACCTAATTTGCCATGTAAATAATAAGCAGTCAACTGATGAACCCGTACACTTTGTTCTGAGCATGTATCTCGTAGTTTCCATTGTTTTAGAAATACTGTATGTAGCATATTGTAATGTAGTTTGTTTAATACAATGCTACTGAGAGGAAACTTAAAAACATTTTTTGTTCCTATGTCTATACTTAAGCTTCAAGTTATCACTATCAAATCATCCGCGAAATTGCTTCTCTCAGAGGATTCCATGTGAAAGAATATGGAGGTTACCATTCTTATATCCACTACAGCCCAGAGAGGTCCACCTTGCTGGAGTAAGTAGAACATAAGTTCATAATTTGTGTTGGTCTTTTTGCTCATATACATACATTCATTCCCTGATTACCAGAACGGCATCCAATCTGCCAACAACTACTTTGAACGAATCCCATGCTGAGCTTGTGGTCAAACAGTTGCCTTATGGAGAAAGCAAGGAAAACGTCAATCTAGTGACAGCCTATGTTAAACATCTGCCAAACTGGTGTGTGGTGGATGAGAAGGGACATCCTGTGTCTTGGACGCTGACTGATGAGTTCAATGGGAGCAGAATGGGATACACCTACCCAAAGTATAGACGGAAAGGTCACCAAAAGAATTTGATGGCTAACCTGATCCGACAAAGAATATCTAGAGGGTTGCCTTTGTTCGCTCATGTCCATAAAGAGAACTTGGCCAGTATTGAACTTGTGCGAGTATGTGGCTTTACTATTGGTGAGGAGACATCCTTCATGTTCATATCTGAATACTAAACTACTTAAAAAAATAATAATAAATAAATAGATATATACCGTATTTTCCGCACTATAAGGACCACCACATTATAGCGCACCTTCAATGAATTACATATTTTAAAACTTTTTCCATATATAAGGCACACCACATTATAAGGCGCACCTTCAATGAATGACATAGTTTAAAACTTTTTCCATATATAAGGCGTTACAGTAGAGGTTGGGGTTACGTTACGCATCCATTAGATGGTGCTGCGCTAAAGGGAATGTCAACAAAACAGTCAGATAGGTCAGTCAAACTTTATTAATAGATTACAAACCAGCTTTCTGACAACTCCATTCACTCCCAAAATGAATAAACAGCTGTTTTATTATTTTATCTGAGGTAAAGTATTAGTATTAGCTAGCGATCCAAGATGGCGGGATCTTCTGTGCATGCGTGTCACCGATCGTGCAGGGTCACCGATAGCGTTTTGACAGCGAGACCTGTTGCGTCTCAATATTGATCCATATATAAGGTGCACTGGATTATAAGACGCATGGTCAGCTTTTGAAAAAAATTGAAGGCTCTTAGGTGCGCCTTATAGTGCGGAAAATACGGTATATATATATTTCTCTGATTGATGAAACCACAGACATTGGAATAGAAAAATAAACATTCAATGTGATTGCCTGTCCATATAGTTGTGGCCATTGTACTTTTCAATAAAAACATTGCATCCTTGATTTTCTATGCTGCTTTTCCTTTGCAAAGCCAAGAAGATGGTGTCAGTCTTTAATGAACTTCACATGCATATTGTGAACTAATATCATCTTCATAAACTGATATCACATTGGGCTTTATGTAAAGAAAAACAAGTAATTTCAGCTGAAGATGGCTAACCAGGACATTACTTTCTTCCATCCATTGTGGAAAAATGTTTCTAGAATACTTAGAAAAAAAAGAGAAATGCAGCAACAATATATTTTAGTTGGCAACACTGAAGACAAGTCACTGCACTTTTTCACTTGCAGGGCTGACATGCATGCCCATCAAAATAATAGCAGTGCATGCTTAATATTGACTTGCCTGAAGGCTGCAGAGACTGTGAACGGGCTGGATGTGGTCCACGGGCCCTTCTTTTTAGATTTGATTTACATTTTGGGCACTCTATGACGACATGAATTTTAAATTGTTCATCTTATGAGAATAAGCAGCAGTGCTGAAAATAGCACACGCAGAACATCTGTCTTTCCAAATCTACATGGAGAAAATCTGGGCAAGACTAATTTAGATATTGTAATTCGTCATTTAACGCCAGTATATTTTCTGAGTCAGTACTGACTCCCCCGATTCAAATATAGTTCTTAGTGATAAATTCAATAAAATGGTACTTTGCAGTTAAACACTAGATGTAATGCACTCCTGAAAAATTATAGAAAAGAGAAGTGTCAGTGAAACATTCATCTCAGTGACCAAATATGGTTATACAATTAAGTTAAGCCGCATGAGATAAATGGGCATAAGTGGAACAGCTATTCCCTCATTTTACAAGCCCTGTGGTTTGAACAGTGTAAAACAAATGTCAGTTTGTTACAACCCATAATAACTAACTAGATGATGTAATTAGTGTTTTGTCTACTAATTAATCACCTACATCTCAAAATTTGTCATTTTTAAAAATAACCTAATCTGTGTGGACAGAAGTGGTGCTGCTTATACTTTTATATTGGCATTTACTGCCTACCATAATCATTTTCACAACATAGCAAAATGCCCATCAGACTTATGAATATTAGTTTCATTCAGCATCTTGTAGTGATAGTTGCAGAAGTTCTGGGACACGGGCAGACATTCGCAGGGATACAGAAAAAAAATCAGGCATATAACAATGATAAGTTAACAACAGGAACTTAATGTACTGAATAAGGTATTCCAGAAAATACCACAAAAATGTTCACTGTGGCAATATTACAGCCCAAAAGAATCAAGCTTTAACTCACCGTAATCAAAATTGTGGTTTGTACTTTGCATTCCCCATGATGGGTCTACCACTTGCAGCAAGTATTACCAAATGGTCAATGTTACTTCATTTATAAATCTCTTTTCCACCTTACAAGGCCCTCGAAGCGCTTTACATTTGACTACTCATTCACCTACTGATGACGCAGCATCAGGAGAAATTGGGGGTTCAGATTTTTGCTCAAGGATACTTTGACGTGGTCACAATGGCATGGGATCAAACCCACAACGTCTGGGTTGGGAGACGACCACTTGACCAGTGAGCCACGCCGCCCCAAATAGCTATCTTGCCCCCAACTGGTTAGCTTCTATTTAATGGTTGATTTCTTACTATACTTGTGCGTGTTTATCCATCCATTTTCTTGACCGCTTATTCCTTTGTGCGTGTTTAATAAAATATATTTCTCACCCCTTTTCATGTTCATCTTTACATTACAAGAGCGGTAAAGTGTTTTACTGTTCTAGGATAGCTTATGTTTATATATCTGTGACAACAAGTTCTCCAATTGAAACGACCACATAGGTCGTTGCACGAAAAAACGACCCCTGAGAGCGTATTCCGCTCCCGGTTCTGAGTGTCTACGTTATTGGGTTCAAAACTTGTGGTCAGATGTCGTCCACATAGAGGGATGGGTGCAGTAACATTTCCCTTGCAGAGGAATCTCCCTGGATGGTTGAAGTTAGATTTTGGTCAATTTGTCATTTTCAGTTACCGGTACTTACATGGCCGATAGGGGTCGCTTAAATCCAAAATGTAACCATTGCTCATAATTGGTGATATATAAAAACGACTGCTGTGGTTGCTTTCAATTGGAGGACAATCTTGACAATAATGTTGCAGGTTAATGTATAAGGTTTATGGTGGTGCCAGTATTTCCAAATATAACTGATTTTAATGAGAAATGTTTGAAAATCTTATTAAGTTGAGGTTGAAGCACCATGGAATTCATTGTGGTTGACCTTCAAGGCATCACTTGTGTAATTCCCCCTTCTTCTTCTGCAAAAAAAAGCGAGCACCCTTGAAGAATTTATGTCACAGAGGCTTCCAATTCACTTGCAATTCTCTGCAGATGCACAAGTCCAACTGACATTTCTTATTGAGCTGGTACAAATGGCATTTCCCCAGACAACTTGTTAACTTTTAAAGGTTGATGGATTCAATACACATCTGCCTCAAATAAGCAGTGGATCACTGTGAAAAACAAAGCTCAGAGATTAGCCGCTGTCAGCTCAAGGATGAGATGTGCAATTTTGAGTGGCAAAATGTGAACGCCATTTATCTGGTGACATGGAACATATTGATCTAGAAGCATTTGTTGGATCCAAGACCCTAATTTGAGGATCTCGGCTGCTGCGGCTACTATCGTCATCCTGTGACTATAATTCCAGAAGTCTTTTCATTAGAAATAAAATAAAATAAAAAAATGGCTACAGCTTTTAATTTAGGAAGTTAAGAATGGTTCATATTAGCTTATATATACAAACTTTGTATAACTACATACATAAATTGACTGTACATTCAAAGAGGGCACATTTTCTGAAATGATCAGCTATGAAACAAGGTACCCTTGAAAAATACATGAACAATAAATAGACATTTATAGTCCAACGCAAAGTGGTACTAGAAGGATGCTAAAGTCAAAGCCATGATCCTTGCATTTTCAAGGTCATCTCATAAACATTAGCTTACCAGGATGTGTGCATTTAGACGTCAGGCATGAAAATAACTGCAAAGGTCACAGAGTCATTTTTCACAACAGGAATTAAAACCTATCTATCTATCTATCTATCTATCTATCTATCTATCTATCTATCTATCTATCTATCTATCTATCTATCTATCTATCTATCTATCTATCTATCTATCTATCTATCTATCTATCTATCTATCTATCTATCTATCCATCTATCTGTCCTCCGTCCATTTTAAATGTCTCTCAACATTTACTTGCAAAAAGGTGGAGCCGAGGGCACAGGAGATTACAATTTGGAGAAATGAAATGTTTAACTTGAAGTATAATGACCTCTCAGTCTTGACTTGGCATCAGTTAGGCTGGATGGCGATCCAAAATGTGAATTACATGAAAAGAAAATGCACATTTGAAAAGGAGTGAGAACTTTGTGAAATGTACAGTATATGCTCTCACTTGTTATACACAAATAAAGATAAAGGTGTTTTGACCAAACTGTGGTTAGAAAGCACAACAACATAGCATTAATGTGTAATTGCAAACCACTTTGCACTTCTCTGTAGAAATTACACAGGCTCTGTCACCATCGCAATCTCAAACTGCAAATTGTAACCTCCTATCTGATTAGACTGCCTTTCCGTGTCTGGGCTGCTTACCAAACACTTGACTGACACTTGATCAATCTAACATGTATTTTAACTTGTCTTGAGGCTGTTCTTTGAACAACTGAGATTTTTATTTATTTATTTTTTTTATTCTAAGTAATCACATGGCTTTCCTCTCTCCTTGTCTCTCCTACCTCGGTAATGTGACCAGTCCATCCGGTTCATCAATTCACTGCAAGCGGTATGATCTAAATGAGATATGTGAAGGAGACTGAGGTCTTTGACATTTCATAAAGATAATGAATACGCACTAGCTCATGACATTTTGATTAATTTGTCAGGAAACATCTAAAAGACCTTTCAATAATAAAATGTAAATGCAAAAAAAAAAAAAAGCGAAAATAATCAATTTATCATATCATCCCACTTAACACTTAATACCATGCATAGCATTTTAAAAATCTTCCCTTTTATTCTTTTAAGTATTTTATTGGAGTGGTCCCCAACTCCTGGTCCACGGAGTGGTACGGGCATCTAGTACTGGGCACGCACTCTCTTTTGTCGACAAATGTATGTTGGTTTATACATTATACCATTCCCACTATTAATGTATATATTGTATACGTTACATACACGGATCACACTGATTGACACAGGAAATTAGCAAATTTGAGTAGCAAACAAATGTTCGGAAATAGCTGGGACATCCGTGAAATAAGGTGACACGCTGTATAAGAAAATACTCAACAAAGGTCTGCATGTGCATGGAAATGAGCGGGTGCTTGATTCTCGCAGAAAATGAGTGGCTGTATCATGCAAGCAGGTGGAAGAATTTAGTATGGACTATTTTCTAACTGACATAAAGCAATGAATTAGCAGAAATGTCATTAGTTAAAAAAATAAAAAAATAAATAAAAAAATAAAAGAAAATAAAATAAAATAAAAAACAACACTCAATGTGTATAGATTTTCGACACACGGTGAAATATTTTGTGATTGTACTGTATGTTGTAAAAATGTAGTTTTTATATTGAAACAGAAAAATAATTTCACCATTTTAAGAAATTGCAACATTACATGAAAACCTAATGGTTTTTTTTGTACTGTATATGCAAAATAGGTACAATTGGCCAACTGATCTCCCCTCCCCCCGCTGTTATCCATCCATCCATTTTCTTAACTGCTTTTCCTCACTAAGCTCGCGGGGGTGCTGGAGCCTATCCCAGACGGCATCGGGCAGTAGGCGGGGTACACCCTGAACTGGTTGCCAGCCAATCGCAGGGCACACAGAGATGAACAACCACTCACACTCACAAGCACAAGTCGGGAATGCGGAGCGCCCAATTAACCTGCCTGTCTTTGGAATGTCGGAGGAGACCGGAGTACCCGGAGAAGACCCACACGGGCACGGGGAGAACATGCAAACTCCACCCAGGAAGCCCAGAGCCTGGACTTGATCTTGCGTCTTCAGTATTGGGAGGCGGACTTGCTAACCACTCATCCGCCGTTCACTTAATTTAAAATACTGAAATACATTTACTATGGCCCCGCGACCCTTGTGAGAAGCTAGCGGTTAAGAAAATGGATGGATGGATATTTACTACGGATCCCTTCACCCCCCCAAAAAATAAAAGACAATTATTGTTATAGTTGTTTATTTGTCATGGTATTAAATTGAATATAAGTCAACAATACAGTACTTACATACAAAAAACAACAACAAAACACACCCACACACACGCACACAATATAAAAGTTATAAAATGTTGTACATTTTATTGACTGAAATAACTAGTTAATCCCCGAGCAAAACAAAACTTGGTGTACTTGGTGGAGACATCCTCATTGGCAAGCACAGTCTCTTAAAGTTGGTGAACATGTTTACACACAGCTCGGGGAGAATTTTGGCCAATTCCTCTTTATGTAACCAAGTCCCTCAAGTTTCTTCGCTGCTGCATAGAAATGGAAACATGAAGTACAAATCCAAATTTGGTTGTTTCGAACAGCAGTTGAGGAAAGAAAAATCAGAGATAATGCAAATACATGCAAAACAAGATGTCAAGTGACTGATTATAGGTGTAATGATTGATGACAGTTGAAAGGTTAAGATCCAATTATTCGGCCGCTGACCTACATCTGTAACTCGTAGGTTTTGAAATAAAATTCAAGCTGTAGAGACAGACAAAACTTCTCTAATTAGAGGCCTGTTTCGTTACTTCCGCATTTTTTGAAAATGTTACAAATACTGTTATCAGGGGACTGGACAAATGTATGAATAAACCAAAAAAAAATGTTTTGGAGATTCAGATCATAAAAAATCACAAAAGTCCTTTAAATAATAGAATAAATCACAAGCTCCATAGACAAAAAGAAATATGCAGTAAATTTGTTTAGCAATCTCTGGAGGTGCACTTTAACTTCAGAACCAGGAGTGTTCGAACAACCTTGAAGAGGATGTGCATTTCAGTGTGAGAATTTCAGTCAGTGGTGTGGAAGATTGGATGAGTATGAGTCTGTTTAGGAAAAGGCTCATTTCGACTGATTCTTTTCATTGAGTGCAGGGATGGAAAAACAGGATCAACTGTACTAACAGTGTATGTATTTAACACTGATGATACATGCATGCAGTTCATGACACACTGTAGTAATATGTATTAATAAATCATTAACTCATTTGCTCCCAATAACGTGTAAATACGTTTTTTTAATGTTCTAAGTGTCCCAAAGACGTATTTATACGGTTTTTTTGTGTTTTTATGCTAGAGTATACAGAAGGCTTTGATGCAGCCTCTCAACTGCAAAGGTTACAGAAATGGTTGTTATTACACAAATGGCCAGCAGGTGGCAGTAGAGCAAAGGAGATCAACCAGGGCCATGTAGAAAAAAAGCTAAATTACTTACAATTTTAAATAGATTTGTGAAAACTGATGAAACTTAGCTCCCTTCTAATGCTAATTGCTGCAAAACGGAAACAGATAGAAACAAGCTTTTTTTTCCTGATAAAAGAAGAGACTTTAATCTTTCTTTTGATAGGTTCACTTAAAGGCTAAAATAAGAGTCAAGTCCAACCGCACATTGGATGCTCAGCAAAAGCTTTGAAATGTATTTTTTATTGACTTATTTGTGCTGGGTTGCAACCTTAAAGCAAAGTTCCAAATATCACAGTATTATGCAATCAATACCTCAAGCTACAAGACCTCATGGAGGGATCTTCTGCTTTGTTTTTCCACCGCTGAGGAAATTGATGCAGTTGCTTTAATTCAGAATTTTGGGAACAATACCTTTTAAAATGAACCCTTTGGTCGGGCCCTTGTGCAATAATGTTGAATATCTTAGCTTTACTCTTTGGGTACAGTATTGTTTAAATACAAAAATAAAGAAAAGTACATGTCCACCTTTGGTTCTTTACACTTTCTGCAGTTTTATGTGTTGAATTGACACGTAAAGGGCGAAGACCAAACGCAAGAGCAGAAGTCAAGCAAATTCAATACATCAAATTATATCTAATTTTTGTCCTATTGTGCTGCATATCTGAAAGTTAACAATTGCTAATAGTGTAATGAAGCCATGTTTGAATTAGCATTACATTTGCATCTAAGCTTCCACTCAGCCAAGAAAATGTCCCCCAGACAGCCTGCCTTTGTTTTGTATTAAGCCTGGATTAGAATTTTGCCCTAAAATATGAGCTTTCACCAAGGCCTTTTAATGAAAACGCTGTGTGTGTGCGTAGGGGTGTGCACGTGTGTGTTTGTGTGCACACAGGGACACAGAGGGAGAGGAATGACCAGTTTGCAAGCCAATAATTATTAGACATCATTCATATTCAACAGATATATTTAAAAAAGTTGAAATTGTTTAACCTACATTGAATACTCAAATTCAAGCATAAAAAATAAAACCAACAAACAAAATAATTCAAAAAGTAATGCATGCAACATAATGCACATTTTGGATATTTTTCAATTGGGGCTAGGTTTTAAACTGTATGTCATGTTTAAGGTTAATCGCTGATAGTTTTTAAACTTCACCTGAGCAAACTGTGACACCTGCTTAGAATTCAGTGTAGTGATAAACAGTATTTCTTCTCTATCATCTTTGCTTCGCAGCAGTCTTGGTACAATCGAGCTCCAGAACAGGACAACAGAAGAAAAAATTATGTTGAGTTGGATAGCTGATGAATACATGAGATTCATATTTTCAAACATGTCATGCAATGGTATTGTTGTTTGAAGATAGACCATGCTTACATGTGCATGCTTGCATTTTGTATTTCTGAAAACTAAGGAGAGTGTGGGGATAAGGAAACATTAATAGCATGAGGCGCTTCATCTGCTATAGTCGTTTATCAGACATACATATATATATATATATATATATATATATATATATATATATATGCTGTTCTGTAGAAAGGCACAACAGACTTATGGAGTTTGAAACCAGAGACTCACTTCTGCCCCGTTTTGTTCAAAATTGTTGCTGTCTGCCAAGAATTTTGTATGTCACACTCAATATTGGCGCTGATGTTACCACACATCTAATTATTTGATTGCGGGATGTTGTGTCGCTGCAGAAATATCGCTGATGGGTTATGTGTAAAAGGCAAACCGGATAAATGTCAAGTCTACTGTTACAGCTCAGATGCAGCAGTTTTTTTTTTTTTTAGAGCACTGTGGTAGAGGCATTACATCCAAGCCATTCAAAATTGCTGTTCCCACATTTGTGCTGATTGTAGTTGAGTGCAAATGATATGATCTATAGACTGAGAGTGACATATTATTACCGCCCCAGTGATCAAAGGTAGTGAATTCCTCAGTTCTTTGAACACCCTTCGAATAGACAGAGAGGACAACGCCATCCTCAGTGTACTGTGTATTTGAGTCTGTGCCGTGACAGCCTTGATGGTGGATCTGCTCAAGGGGGTGCCTGACAAGTAAAGCTGCAATATGATATATGCCAGGAGTAATGAAAATAGCTTTTTTTTTCTTTTCTTCTTCTTTTTTTTTAACAAAGCTGAAATCTAGGAGACAGTCTGACTGCCTGGGAGTATGAATGAAGAGTTTCAATGATGTATTCCTGCTTTGGGGGTTCAAATGCTGGGTGTGTAAACAATAGAATATAAATGAATACTTTACATTTGTACATCTATGCAATGCTTTCATTGTCATCACTTTGTTGCGTTGTTGCAGCTAAAACTAAAACATGTATTGCAACAAAAAGACAAGTTAACAAAACAATCAAACAGGGTAGTTACTGGGTAAATGTCTATTCACTCAAGCATACTAATAATGGGTAGAATGTTTTGCAGGAGACAAGAAATTAAAGTTTGTTTAACCGTGTTCAGCTAATCTGTAAAATATTTTTCTCGTTGGCAAAACATCTCCGTCTTGTGTTATTTTCCTTTGGGGAAATAAGTGGGAAGTAGGTCATCTCTTTTTTGGACTAACCATTTTCTGTTGATACAACATGAATATTTGATGTATGTAAAGTCCCATGTGGACAGGAGGAAATATCAACTATTCCGAGGAATTTGTAAAAGATGATGTAAATACGGACTTTACAGCAGTTATCAACACAGTAAAGCTACAAAAATGTGTTTCTTTGTAGGTGAGTTTTGCATAGATCTACATTAATTGGTGGCTCACACAGATGCTAATATCACACAAGACAATCTATAGTTTAAGGTTGGGAGCTTTAAAAATGTTTTCTGATGCAGTTACAAGTTCCCTGCTATTATTATTATTATTATTATTATTATTATTATTATTATTATTATTATTATTATTGCCGTTGTTGTTGTTGTCTTTATTTATTTATTTATTTATGCATTTATTTATTTATTTATTTATTTATTTATTTATTTATTTATTTATTTATTTATTATTTATTTATTTTAATCATCAGCAGCATAATGCAAGTACCCTAAAGAAGTATCTTGAGTACTTTCAATTATTTCTGGAATACTATCACATATATCACATATATGCTAATAAATGCAAAATAAATAAATATCAATGAAATATATGTATTTCCCTGGTCTTTTATGTTTATATATGATGTTTAATCAAATCATCTAGCCAACAAGCCAACCACTCTTAACATGGGAAATTTAGCATTTTCATTCGTTCTTTTGACTCCTGAACAGGCCTTTATTTCATATCTTTTGTACCACCATATTTTACCTTAATTACGCAAAAATTATTTGGTAAATTTGTCCCTTGAAAAACATTCCTTTGATTATTTTATTTTATTTTATTTTATTTTATTTTATTTTATTTTATTTTATTTTATTTTATTTTATTTTATTTTATTTTATTTTATTTTAATGAGAAGTCTTATTATGTAGTGAGAATCCTGGCCACATTTCTCCAAGCATGTTGAACTATTAGTATCTGTTGAACTCACATGTGAAATTTGGAAAACTGTTAGTTGAATTTGCCTCAGAGGCTACTGACAGGATGTTGAACTTCTAGTTTTGACCTCCATTGACTGAATTCAAACACTTCTTGCAAAAACGACTGTCAGGGTAAAATACACACATGCCTGATAAAGCTATTACATGTATTTATACATTATATTGATTCAATTAAGGCATTGCGGTGTGGTTTTCTAAGGTATAACATAGCGTGTGGAACCACACTTAACTGTTGAGCACTTCCACCTCACAGCTCAGAGGTTGTAGGTTCAAATCCAGACTTTGGCCAGACTTTTTTGCCTTGCTACATAGCTTATCAGCCAGCAGACTTCAATGACATTTGTCGGACATTGTTGCAATCCAAGTCCAACTCCGTTTTTGTAATAGTGCAAACATGTAAATAGCAATTGTTGTGGACACACCTCTGAAATCTGTTCTACTTTTACCTGCCTCCGAAACACTCACTACTGTGCTCAAACATAAGGAAAATAGATTACTGATGGGTACTACTGTAGATGTTTCGCAATGAAATGTGTTGGAGTTTTACGTATTTTACCTCATCATTTTTTTTCAACTGGGCAACACAGAAGGATTTTGACACTAGCTTAGATTACGTTCTCCAATGACTTCTATTTTTGAACTAAAACCAACATGAAGCAGTGACACATGTTTTATTATGCATTAATAGAGACAGCCTACATTTTTACAGTTATGACCCTAAAAGCATCAGGCTTTCCAAGGGCAAAACTATCACTGCACTTTGGAAGATTAATGTGAGTCTTCCAGGTCACCTTGCGTTGAAGGACAGTGACATGCACAGGCCTAAATTCAGCAATATTATTATATATTAATGTATGGGTTATTAGAGTGCGTTGTTTGTGATATTTTTAACAAAATAAAAAAAAAATGTACCAAACAACAAAAGGTTACATATATAAATATATTTGGTGCCTGAGTGGCCTGAGTATGGCACCTTGTCTCCTGTTTGTATAAATCTAAATAAAAAAAACATTATTTTGAGCTTCATTCACAATAATTACCTTTTCCACAAAATCTTTTTTTTTTTTTTTTTGTCCACACTTGCTGTCCTTCAAAACAGAATAAAAATGTTCTACAATTACATACGGCGTGGAGAAGCATAGCTTGCGTCATATCAAAGCGACGGTTGTGTTGTGTAATGCTTGTGTAATATAATGTAATACGTTTATGCAATTTAAAATGATGTTTTTTTCTTTGATTGGTAGTTGGTGTAGTTTGGAGGTGAATAATTACGTAAAAATGTACGTTTGAACTGTAGTAGAATATAATTTTATTTGATCAATTTTAACAATACTTAAAAGTTTAGTGTTCGGCGCTGTTTATAACGTGATACTGAGTGTAGGAGGGATATTATCGATTATTTAATCCATCCTTAAGGTGTACAATATAACAAAGACTGGAGGTGTGACCTTCTCAAATGGTGGAGGACAGTCAAAGATTTATGTCACAGTTGAGAGCTTCTGTTGGGAGCCTGACAGACGGATAATCCTGCGGTTTAAACTTGGCAAATATTGATCCAGCGACCCTTGCGTTGCAGGCCTCTAGGCCTGAAATTGGGTGAAATAGATTATTCTGTAGAGTCAAAAAGAAGACAAATGAGGAAGAGCAAAATATGCGATCTTGATCATCAAACTAGATAACACATTCAGAGGAAGTATAGCCCCATTTGGAGCACTGCAATGAAATGCTCTTCATTCAGTCAAGAATTGTCCTGCCAGGCTTTGCATTCGGGCTTTAAATGCACGTCTTCTCATCCATCAAAACATGTATTAGCATGGCTTTCGAGACATTAACCAACCATGATAACGTAGCCTCACATAATGAGACTTTGGGGTGTCATGCAGTTGAGGCGGGTCAGTGCGATTATTGTAAAATAAGCAATCTGGAAATGCGAGTATTTTTTGAGCACCTATAATGATATCTTCATTTCATTTATTTATTGAAAATGTTGTGCCATCATGTGCATTTTAATATACACAAATATTGTGTGTAGGCAAATTAGAATGAATGTATTGTCCGTGTTATCGGTATTGCCAGCAAGTAAATAATATCCATCCATGTTCCATACTTCTTATTCTGTTCAGGGTCATGGGGAGCTGATACTGTACAAATTACAGTACCTATATTGTAGGTACATAAAAAAGGTGCGCGTGCGTGTACATGTTTGAGTGTGTAACATTACTTACAGTAGATTGCTTTTCTAATGCTGTATTAGTGTGATGTGAAATGAGCACACTTACAGTACTATATACAAAAGACAAATCAGTTTACAGTTCTGTTTACACTGACATTACAAAATGGTTTCCTTTTTCGAATCCCTGAAAAATTGAGCAGTGGTTCAATGTTTGCGGAGGTTAAATGTGAAATGACACTTTTTTTTTTTTTTTTTTATGCTGCATTTGAGCTAAACTCAGAATGGGACATTCAAGCATATGATTGCAATTCAGCTCACATGGTTTTCTGAATAATTTCATGCTCCAGTGGTGTTTGCATTTTTTCTGTGACATGCGAATGAAACATTATATAAGTATGATAACAAGGGAGTGTTGTTAGACATGGCAACACCTTTGCAGAAGTGTGTAATATCGTGCAAAAATCACGTGTAACATGTTCCTTCAGATGTCACGATGATCAGCAAAACACCTTTGTACACTTGGGCCTCAGTTACCCAATGGCTGCCTGTTGACGGTAAGAAGCACCCATGTGCATTATTTTACGGCAGAGCCTTTCCAGCAGCGCACAATTAGAGTATCGGTGACTAGGAACTGTTGGCGGTAAAATTGGCTCTGGTGGAATGAGGCCAGGGCTTAATATTAACTTTTTTGCTCACCCCATAGTAGAATTACCACTCAGCATTTTCACTAGCCACACTTTTGTTGCTGGTAATATGATAAAACAGGTTGAAGCACAGCACTCCCTTCAGGTTCACAAGAATGAGGCAAAGCAATTGTAGAAATATTAAATGCGCACAATATTTTTGTTTCACACAATATGCATTCAAGAGCTACCAAAGATGTCAATATGCACTTTTTAGGCTTTGTGTTAAATTACATCCTATCAGAATTTTAGTAAGTTCAGGTTCAAACAATCATGTCATCAGCCAGTAGTTAGCCTACGCTTGTTATCACAGAACACACAGGAACTCCGTGAATTAGTTTTCCGGGTTTGATCATGTGACGTTCAGCACAGAGTGGTTTTGATAAAATGGTTAAAACTGACTATGGCATGATAAAGTAACTTGAACTACATTTAAAACCTTCTGAAATGTAAATTTAAGAAGCACACTAAAATCAAGACTGCATACTGTAAATGTTTAACGCTACAGGTTATTATCAAGTATTCATATGTGATAATTGTAAGGTTGTGCTCCTGTTATGTGAAAACATGCTTCTTTAATGAGCTTCTTTCACATTTTTTTTTCTTTCAGCCTCAGAAGCACTAAAACAGTATGGACTTTACTCTCGGTATTCTCTCTGCACGAGGCGGTTTCAGGGTGGGTTATCAACAGTGGTGCGTTGTTGTTCACTTTTCATATATATTGACCAATGCCAGGTGTTTACCAGGGCCACATTAGCTTGAGCCTAGCTGGAGCCTTACCTGCTTACTTACCCTGGTAAGTGCCTCTGCTAATAGATCGTGAGAAAATGAAACAAGCCGCACAAAAAAAAAAAAAAAAAAAAAAAAAAGGTCCATCCCTAATGTTTCGGCAGTGGCATTTTAGGCTATAGTTAACTCTCATGACCCAAGTCTCAGTTGTCACACTTGTTTAAATATTGCACCGTGTATTATGATGAAATTGTGAGTAACGTATCGCTTGGTGTGACTGTTGATTAATGTGAAACCCCAGTTTTATCAAGTCGACAGTTTGCCGGCTCCTGCTGTGCTTGTAAACCTGAAAAGACACTACGACATCATCGCATCATATGGCTTGTTACTAACATGTAGCGTTAGTGAGGATGACAGTGTGGGGGTTACATCTTGTTCAGGACTGTGTTGGGACACTTTTGTGTTCATCGCATTTTATTATCTTGTATATTGTGAACATGTAAACGTGATTTAAAAAAAAAAAAAAAGACAAAGACAAAGACATGGTCTCATGCAGGTCTATTACCCAACGATATAGGTTACACTGTAAAAGGAATCTTGCAGTTGTATTGCAACTATGGAAATAGAGTGCTTATTTTGTTTAGTTCATGAGCAGTGCATAAAAGCTTTTAGTTTAACCACTTTACAAAAACTCAATCTTTTACACTTCCAGAAACAAACAACAACAAAAAAAAACTCTTGAAGGAAAGCTGAGGGGTGCATTTCACAGGATTAATTGCTTCTGTCTCAAGTGGCTTCTGTACAATATATTGCAAAATAAACACCCAGTATTGACATCCAAACAATTCCATGTAATACTCTCATAGGTGAGATAAAAAAACTAAAAAAAAAACTGGACAGTTCAGGAAAAACAAAGATAATTTGCTGAAGAAGCATTTAAAACTTATTGAATCATAAAAAGAAAAAGGGAAGAGAGCAAGTCTCTCATGAGTTTAGATTTGTCGTGTTTATTGTCGCACTGTGAATTCTTTGGGAAGTGTTTATTTATTTATTTATTTTTTTTTTATTTTTTTTTTTTATTTTATTATTTTATAGGCAGACTTGAAGAAAGTAAATACGAGACAAGTCTTTCAAAGCAAATTAACATAACACCACAAAAGTCATTATGTATTTTACACTGACATCTGTTCAAAGAGTTCTTGGCAAACTATCCAGTTCCAAGTGCATCAATAAGACTGGCATGAGCACAAATACATATTTTTGGTGGGGCAATCAAAGTATTACATTTGCATAAACCATAAAGCTTAAAAAAAAATCTCATTTTCAATGGGCTGTGCTCTACATAATAATATTGTGACATCTGTGGATTCAAAAACGGAATAGCATAGGTACGACATTAAGACTAATTTTTGATTACACAGTCCTGTAACAAATTTACAATATGAATGACAAATGAGCCCAAAGGTTTAATATGATTCCAGCCACCAAATTGTGTCTATTTGCTTTAACTGTGCCAATGTAATAGACTATTGCAAAGCAATAGAAGATTATTGGGAGACAGCTATTTCAAAGCTTTTATACATTAATATCTCCGAATAGGGAAAGAAAGAGGATGTCTCAGCACCAAAATACGAGTATTAGTCAGAGCCAGTATAATCCCACATGCTTGGCCCATGGCAGTGGAACATCACTGGGTGTTGTCTACTTAATTTTCTTCTAAGATTATTTGCACTGCTTTGAGAGACAAACAAACACTGGAATGCTCTAAGAGTCTGCCACGGGGAGGGTAAATAAATATTCTGGGGGGAAATCTTGACAGGTTATTACACCCTGTGGGTTTAAGATGGAGAAAGTCCTAGCATTATTTTATTTCCAGTTTGTTTTGGACATCAAATTAGCTGCTTTAAAAAGAGAGTCAGTGCTTACACGATTAAGAGAGAATGCAGAGTGGGCTATTTCTACATTTGAGCAACTCATCGGCATACATCATAAATTTGTCTAAATTAAAAGTAATAGTTGTAGCTAAAGTTGTATGCCGCAGTGTCCCAGCTGTGCATTTTAAAATGACTTTTATTTATTCTATGAAGCATGTTACTAAATGATGCAATGATTATTTTCAATCTTAACCAACATTTCAAAATATCATTTCCACAGAAGTATCCCTTTCCAAATGACACCATTATAGCATTAGTGTGACATTGACACACAATATACATAATACATGTCAGACCCAATGCAACACCACCACCACCACCAACAACAACAACAACAACAACAACAACAACATTATAACAGTCTTAATTCAATGTTATTTAATTTCTTCAATAGCATCAATGGTCCTTTCTAACATTTTTTAATATAAACACCAAAAAGACACAATAGCCTGGAAAAAACCCCAAACAAAAACAAAAAACAATAAGTGAACAATAAATCACAGTTGCACACTATGAGCATGTAAAAGTAGCCTAAAGGTACCCTTTTCTTTATATATTTATTTTTAATTTTGCACTCCATCAGCAAGATTGAAATAGGATACAAAAAGACACATGCACAGCAGTAAGTAGGGGAAAGGGAGGATATATCTCACTGATTTACACAATGACTAATGTGCTTTGAAATTGTTGTTTTCCCCACCAGTATATTTTGTACCACACAAGAAATAGGTTGCTTGAATTGAACTATTCAACTTCTGCATCTCGTTAATCTTGTCTTTCTCTCTCTTTAGTCATGCATTTCCAAATATATCATTATTGGAGTGAGTGAACAAGTCACTGACATACTAGGAGGAATATAAAATATTTTCAATGGAATTGCATAAAATAACAATTGCCGTTTGCCAGTTGTGAAAACATATCACAGAACACTGCCAAAAGTTGCACTCTTAAGTCACTTAGGAATAAAATGTGCCAAAACTGCCAGACCACATCAGGAATGTCATTGACAGTGAAATGCCAGACAATCAGATCACTTCTTCAGAATATATTTTCATTTATCTTGCTATACACCCTAGATGACAATGAATAAGTTCATACCAGGGTGTGGAAAAAAGAAACAGCGATAGCGTACAACCTATAAGCACCATCATGAATTTAAGCAATGCACAAAAAATTGTGCTTTGTTGTCACAAATTAACAAGAGTTAATTAACAAGAGGAACAAAAACAGGAAATAGCAAATGCTATATCAAATCAGTAACCCTATTGAAAATTGCTTATAAGAACCCACACTTCTGTTTAGTCATCAATATTCTGTAACTCAGGGGTCTCCAAGTTTGGTCCTCGAGAGCCCCTATCCAGCCCGTTTTCCATGTTTCTCTCCACTAACACACCTGATTCATGATCGGGATCGTTATCAGGCTTCTGCAAAGCTTGCTGATTAGCTGATCATTAGATTCAGCTGTGCTGAAGGACGGAGACATGGAAAACAGGCTGGATAGGGGCTCACGAGGACCCAACTTGGAGACCCCTGCTGTAACTACATGTACTTGCAATCACATTTGACTGTCACAAAACAGAAACATTCTGTAACACTCAACAAAAGTATTTCAATACTGCCTGAACCGTTTCCACTTTAAATTTGAGTGCTCTCAAGCAGATTTTCTTCTCTTCTCATGTTTTTTTTATTTTTTTTTTTTTTGTCTCTGGGTCATCCTTTCAGAAAAACACATTGAAAAAAAGCAAAAGGAAGAGGCAAAACACATAGGCTACAGATGTGATTCTGGCTGTGAAATCCGGTTGACTCAGGTGCTTTTTTTTTTTTTTTTTTTTTTTTTTGTCCTCTTTATTAACGATAACACAAGGTATATTAAACATAAGCTTTCAAGAATAGAATGCACAGCCACAGCACTAAAAATAGTTTGAAGTTTGGGCATATCTTAAACCAAAATGCCAACACTACAAATTGCAAAACCTTCGGGGTGTTTGAAATTCCAGATACCATAGTGAGTAATGTTATACAAACGAAGCTATAGGATCAAAAATCACACTTCATTATTGCAACCAATGTGTTCTATATGTTGATACCTTAAAGCTATCACCGCTGTCTTTTACCTCTACCTCTGACTTTTTTGACCATGAGTGCACAAATTAAATTTCAAAGGCTTTAGCTATTTGAACATGGGGACTCTGCAAGGGAACAGCTTGGGCTGGGCATCATTTAAATTCAAAAGACTGACATAGTAAAATGAACCCCGAACGTTTCAAGAAGTTTAACAGAAAAAGCAGCTTACAACCCGATTGACATTTAAAGAGTCGTACTGTGCCATGTATGATGCTTTGTAAGTTTTCACCTAAATAGTCACGTTCATTTTAGAAATACAAACCTCAGTAGCATTTTTTTTGTAAATTTTTTATCCTTAAATTATTTTTTTTGTTGTTATACTGTCTCAAGTGAGGCAGGTAAGGCAGTGCGTCACCGATATCATGAACAGCAAAAAGTACTTGCAAATAAAAGTTATTTAACTCCTCTGTTCTGTGCTTTGAATTATTTTTTTTTTATCCAATAATGATTTCTTACTGACAATTGCTGAATTGCTACTGGAAACCATCTTTCGCATCCCATCCTTACTACCTTATAACCTTAACCGAAAGAAACAATTTGGACAAATATTTAAAATTATTCGGTTGCCGTTAAACATACATGATGATAATAATGTGGCTGTTTTACATATCTTTCTCCACAATATTATATTCTTCCTTGGTGCATCGACTTAGTTTCATTGGTAGTTTTGGCACAGTTCTCCTTGGCAGATGCAATATCACGGGGCAGTTGGCATACCATCGTAATTGAAAACACAAAGCGAGTGAAACAGTCTTTTGAATTTGAATGAACACACCATTTCAAAAACAAACACATTTATATGGCTCATTTTCTTAAATGGCTGATAAGCCTGTTGGGACAATTGTTTTGCTAAGGCCAATCCGCCTCAAAGGGACTTATTTAATTATTTGTTTTTGTTAACTGCTATTTTTATTATTATCGAGCCACTGTAAACTATTAACGTGCACCTTCAGGTTGGTGTGGTAACAAATTGTGCTCTTTTGGAGTAATGAGCAGTTTCTACATTGATCACATTTTCATAAAAGTCATGCTTTTTTTTTTCCTCAATAAATCCCAACAACATGCCCCTCTGCTGTGAATTGCAGAGTTTTACTCCACATAATGCCATACAAACTGAATGTGAAATGTTTGATTGACCAATCCGTCTATTTTTCTGTCGCTGTCTTTTCCTGTCCAGAATTACAATGAAGCTGGAGCTTATTCTAGTTGACTTAGCGCAACAACATTAAGAATGAGACTTCTGTGAAGGCAACCCTAAACATGCTTTTTGTGTCCACCACATCATGCAGATGCAGAAAGACAGGAGTTCGCAATCCCAATTTGACATGCATGCTAGACGTTGTAGCATCCAAACACCCCAGAACAGAAACAAGCTACTGAACTGTGTAGTGCATTGTGAAACAAATCACTGATGGTCAGTATATTCGGTAGGCTCTTGTCTTTTGCTCCTGTAAATATCATTGTGACGTTTGTCAAAGGCAGTATGCCTGCTACCGTGCATCCGAGAACTTAGAAAGGTCATTAAAAATTGTCAATCCCGTTTTACTATGCCCATTTAAAACAGTGTTTGAAATGAACATTATGTTCTCAAGGATTCCGCTATTCACGAAATATCATTTGGCTCATGAACCTATCTATGGATGGATTGACAGACATTTTAATATTTGTTCAAACAAAATGGGAGCGATCAATTTCGGCCTGAGTCCTTTTTTTAAATTATTTTTTCTTTCTTTCTTTTTTTGTTATGTGTAAACTTTGGCCCTGCTGCAGTGCATCTTCTTAATGTCACTTCCCACTCATTAAAATCTCCTCAGGATTTCTTTTTCTTCCCTCACACCTCTAAACAGAAATCTTGTGAATCACAATTACTGTTTCATTTGCCAAAGAATTGAGGTGGAAAAGTGACATTCTGACATATGAACATTGAACAGAAACTGCTAATTGTTGAGTTTTTTTTTTTCTTTTTTGCCTCCATGGTAAATTTAAATTTACACATCCTTAGGCCAACCGTAAATTATCTGTGTAGTAATTTATTTCACAGGCCCCCAAGTATGGCTACTGAGAGGAAAAATAAAAATAAATTAATAATAATAATAATAATAATAATAATAATAATAATAATAATAATAATAAAAATTAAGTAATTTGGAGAAAATGTTTATCTTTAATCCTGGCAAAGTGCATATACATGCAAAGTGATGCTTTCTATTTTGTCTAGTCTGTTTTTACTCTTCTGGTGATAAATTTGAGGTTGGAAAACAAACATGATATGCAACCATATTTGGTATATAATACAAAATGGATACAATAAATTTACTTAGGATAAGTAAATAGGATATCCTGTAAAATATCTGAACTGTTTGTGCAACATATATCTATACACAATCTTTTTGAATTAATAGCTACTGTATTTTTTGGAAAATTTACATAGGGTTTCCTCATTAGTATTACAACCCCTAAATTAGAACATGTGTTAAACATCTGTGTATTGCATAAGTAAGCTATTGCATATATTATACAGTATAGCACACTTCACTTATTTGTGAGAGTTGATTTTTGCAAGATTAAACCGCATACAGCGGCTTTCATCTTTTTTTTCAGCTAAAGAATGTTGACAAGCTAATCAACAGCAGATCATTTGTTCAGTTTGACTCCTTTTTTTTTCTTTTTCTTTGCGTGACATCATTTTCACAATTCCCAAATGCATGCATGAGCAGTGGCCACCGTCCTCATTTTTCTGATTTATCCACCAGATCTGTTCACACTGTCAAGATGTTGGATTTTTGCTGTGACTACAGATTAGCCTTTTTTAACATGCTTGAATAAACCCCGCATCCTTGTCTCGTCTTCATTTTTGTGCACTGGACAACGTCACTTTTTGCACACGTGCATGGGCAGCATGTTGGAGGTGCTTCAGCCCATGAATGAATACAGCAGAATATTAAAAGGTTAGTGTCATCAATTATGGTTAAGGGAGGGCTGGTACAGGGGAGGATGGAGTGTGAGATTCTGTTTTAAAGGAAAAGACGGTACAGCAGGCGATGCCGTGGATTTAGGTCACCTCAGATTAAGATAAATGGTTGCCTCAGAAAGCCAAATAAGTTTCTCACTCCCGGCCAGAATGTCATTACAATGGAGGACATCGACACCCTCGCGCATATACACAAAATATGTGGTCTTAAATTAAAACATTAAACATTAACTCACGTCTTAAGCAGTCATTTCGCTGAGTTTAATCTCTTAATTGTGTCAAGTAGTTGAAAACACAACGGTTGCATTTCTTTACATCTATCTCTCTTTGGAAAGGTTAGTGTGATGTCTTAACGGTTTGCGGCCTCACTTGAAGGAATTAGAGTCAGATGATTTCCATATTTAACCCATGCTCCATTTCCAGCATAATCAGTATTTTACTGTACCGATTAACAAGTAATCACTTAATCATGTATTACTAATAAGCCTCTTAGTTCACTGTCATATGTATGATGATGTATGAATCTTGGGGGAGATGTTAGGAAATATTCTAAAGCCTTTTGAGGCTGTGCTATACAGTAAGAGAACTGACCCTCTGAAAACAAAGGACTTTCAAGCAGGCCCTCTGAGGCCCATTAAAAGCATGCAAACATGGATCACTCTCAATGGTATTTTTGTTGGAGCACAGTGGATGAAGGTCAGCGGATCAAAAGCTTTTGGCTGACATTTCTTAGTGCCTGATGAGCCCTCTTGGGTTTCATTGATTAGCCAATGAGAGACTGGGAGAACGACATTGAACAGATAAAAACAAAGTGACTTGTCCTGCTTCAGATGAAGAAAACTTATTTTCCCTTCAGCGTCCCCATGAGAAATGAGTTATCTTGGGGTTCTCTTCGGCAACAAGACACTTAATCTAAGTTTGAGCACTGTCAAAGATCTTCACATCGCTAAAAGTGGTGATAAGTCCTCAACACGTACCGCAGATAACCATATTAAAAATTGAAGGCATTTATTGGCATGCCTTATTTTCTCTCGTTGCATTTGAAAAATTAGTTGATTGAATTGGGACAAAAGTGACCCCTTTCACAATCCCACTAGTGTTTTAATTAAGTCATTAATTATAAAGATGTACTCTAGTGAAATAGAACACAATCTATTTCTGATCTGCGAGGAAGCAGTGGGTGTTTAAGGAATAGGAACGTTTAGAGTTGCCACCTCCAGGCATTGTTTTCCAATGTCAGTTTTTCCCCAATAACTATTTAATATACAGTGCAGTGCAGTCATAGTGATGTGTCAGCAATGTGTAATGTCCGTGCTTTAGCGTGTTTTCGAGAAAGGGCAACTAGACATTCATCACGTAATAATTCTGAAGCAGTGTGTGTGTTTGTTTTAGTGTGTAATAAAACATCACACAACTAAATACTGCAAAACTAAAATTCAAAATATCCTGTCTTGCTACTACTATTTGAGAAAACTAAATGGTTTGTGTGTGTGGAAGGGAATCATTGTGCGGCATGTTAATGAATGGCTTTCCAAGCTTGCTTGCTTCTCTGCTAAAATATAAAAATAAGCCCTGACTGACATCTGGGAATTGCTGCTCTCAGAACGAATAATCCTCATTTGAGATCAGCATCGTAAACTAGATGCAAAACATTCTTTACTGTGTGCGAGAGGTTTACTATGCACACGCAAACACATTTTGGGGCCTTGTTCTGATCAGCATTGGTCAAAATGAGACCCATGGGCATTGTTTGAGATGCATAACGAGGATGAGGAGCTGCTCATCACAAGAGACGGAGTGTTGTCCTCAGTGTCCCATGTGCCTTTCAGGTGGTTTATGCATAATCCAGGAAAGTGTCTTCGTCAGTGGAAAGGCTTGAAGATTGTCACTGTCATTCCGTTGTCAATCATATACTAATGACTTCCACTTTCTTTGGATCCTCCAAATGTGACAAAGGTGCCTGGCTCCAGTTTGGCTTCCAACTTTGTTTTTTTACTTGTTTTACTGTTTGTTTTATTTCCATTACTAAGTATAACACTCCATTGCACTTGATTGTGATCGAAACAAATCAAGCAGTGTTCAGAACTTCGATAGATTGTAAAATCCGGTTAAAAGTCTGTTTGAATTCTTAGGCTGAATAAAAATAAAAACTTAATTAAAGTCACATTTTAGACCCGGTACTTTAGCAAAAGATTTTAGCGCCTATTTAGAAAGAACGCTCAAATTCCTTCACTACTCCAGCAGACCAGGCTTATCAATACGGATAATCATAGAAAGGATCTGCTTTATAACATCCACTGGCGGCCTCTCTTCGCCCGCCAGACCAAAAATAGGATTAGCCACCCACAGTGATCTTACCATTGCCAGATTTAGGCACCTCTAATGGTGCATGACTGTGTGATTAATTGTGCCACATCACTGCCTGTCACCTCGCCGGTCATGATGAGAACATTGTTGAACAGAGTGTTTCAACTTTGTGTGAAACAAACAGATGGTCTGACCTGACCTTGTACAGTATGCTGTGGTTACCCATGTTCAACTACTATTAAGCCAGATGTAAATGTGTCCCTTTCAGGCTACAGTAATTATGGAGAGCTACTGTTGTTATTGTTGTTTAGTTATTTTTTTTTAGCTAAAGCTGACTGTACTGGAACTTCATTCACTTTTCTGGTTGATACTGATTGATTTGATAATTAGATTTTTATACTGCTAATAGGAAAAGCAGTACAAGAGAGGGGACACTATCAGGGACATATTCAACAAGCTAGAAAGTAGGAATGTCATAATAGGAATATCTTACATGATCCCAGTTTATGGCAGATACCTCAGTTGATATGACATGAGGGTGATTTTAATGAGCAGAGTTTCATACCTTGCCAGCTGCCTCCTTAACACTAACATAGCTGTTCCTGTCACTTGTCACTGGATGACAGATGTGGAAGCAATTGGTTTTCTATACTCTGTTACTATACGTTGAATTCAAGAAGTGGTAAGGTGGTTAAGTCTTCCACAATGCGTTGGAACCTCTTTCAACGGACAATCTCAGGATGACGCAGTTGCTATTTCCTGCTCCTCGGGGCATCAAGACTAACATTACAAAAGGTCAATTTGTTCAAATATATCACCCAAACAATTACCTTCATAATGTAATTTTCTAATTATTGATACAGATGATGAGTTCAAATGAAAAAGTTGTCAAGCGCCAGATACACAAAAATAGAGCCACATCTTCTGGCACACTGTCTTGATTGTGAAGACAGCAAATATAAAGCATAGTCACTTGGTTTAAGCAAGATTCTCAGTTAATTAGAAGCACTCAAGTGACCAGTCAACCAGGCTCTCACAGGTGTGTCATAAGACTTCATAATGCTACACCGAGAAGAGGCTAATTACACCTCATTTCCTCATCTTCTGTATCCTATCACAAGACATGGAATACAGTTTGAAATTTCAGTGGCAGGGAAAATGGTGGAAGCCTTGGTCAATTCTGTAAAACCAAAGACTTTCATTTTAATGAACAGATTGTAGAAATGTGTTTTCTTTTTGTGAGCACTCTCAGGCAACTATACATGAAGACTTGAAATGCAAAAGCAGATATCACCATTAGGAGTAAAATTAGTCTTTTTTTAAATTTCTAGTTCTATTTAATTCTAAAAGGTACTATTTATTATTTTATTTATTTATTATTTATTTATTTTTTTATTTTTTTGGGGGGGGTCTAGCTGTTATTTAAAAAAAAAATGTCTTTCAAAATTCTCTGATGCCATTTCATAGTAATTCCTAACAACTCCGAAGGCTTTTCACCCTGCACTTAGCAACTTGCATTAAAACGTATATGGAGCCTAGCAGTTTCTGCAATTAAACCTGAGACTGATAGTGAAATGTTTTTATTTTATTTTTTTTATTTATTTTTTATTTTTTTAACATTCTACATCATGACACAAAAAACACAACAAATGTGTTGTTTTTTTTACAACTAGATCTTGCTGTTGAAATAAAAGGACACAAGGATGATGTAAAACAATATAACAAATATAAGACAGCAGGCTCACACAGGCCAACACAATTATTCCACAGTGACAGTCTTTCGAATGTTAAGACACATCTCTGTGGCCTATCCCAAGAGTTAAACACTTGATGCTAGTGGCCAAGGGAAATAAGTGGGCTCAGTCTCTATCACACAAAAGAGCAGTAGCATCATTACAGAATTAAGAAGTGTGTGTCAAACCCCCAGTGGGCTCGTGTCATGCACCAGTCTCTGCCAGTGGTTATCTGACACTGAAGGTTTCCTCAATGACAATGTATTATTGCTCTCTCTCCTGTCGCTGCTTTTCTTTCACTCTTGCTTTCCTCCCCCACCGTCTCACTATCTTGTGCTGTCGCCCTACAATCCTTCTTGGAAGTGCCAGTGAACTGTGGCTCACAGGCCTAAAAATACCTGCCCCTAGACAATGCTGGAGTATATTTGAGACTGTTCTACCTGTTCTATTTGGGCCTACTTTTCTGGATCATCTTCACCAGCCCCATTTATTTCTCCTTGAGCTACACTGTGTCATACTTATAAGAGTGTTCCAAAATTTAACAAGACACTTATGACCCATACCTTTCTAAAAAGCATAAAAGTCTCACATTGACATGTTTAAATTGCTACTGTCTAAATATAAAATGGTATTTGAATATATAGCAAGTGTAATTCCAATGTAAAGGTTAGCAAATTGATTAAGAAAAAATTTTGTTAAATCTGCATTTTGACTAAATAAAATTTGGATTGTCATTAGTAGTAAATCAAAGAGCAATGTATTTTAAGTAATGTTGGCATCAATGGCGCCCTGCGATTGGCTGGCAACCAGTCCAGGGTGTCCCTCGCCTACTGCCCAGAGCCAGCTGCGATAGGCGCCAGCACGCCCCGCGACCCTTGTGAGGAATAAGCGGTCAAGAAAATGGATGGATGGATGGATGGATGGATGGATGGATGGATGGATGGATGGATGGCATCAATGGCATTCTACACCAAATATGTAACAGGCTGAATAAAATCACGACTGCAGTTTGCAGTGACAAATATCTAGTGTTAGGTTTAAAAATCAAGCAAAACTAAATTGTCATTAATTTAACTAGAATTTTACCTTTGGGTGCCACACATTAAGGAGGAACTGGTAAGAGCGAAACATGCATGATAATTGTACTGCTGCTACAGCAAAGTATGCTTATGTGCAATGTGCCAAAATATCATTGACACACAAACTACAAATCCCATCATACAAAACTCCCCGCAGACATTCCCCAATTCCGATTACAAGTGGCACGCTAGCTTTCTTATTTCAACAAACCAGGAGCAGCAATGTCTTTCAACATGTCAACACTTTATTGTCCTCCCTCGTAAGTCTGAGTCACTCATCGACCAAAAACAGAATTCCACGCTTCCCTTTCGGAGCTCTCGCCCAAACTCTCTTGGGTAATGTAACAAATAAACATTTACCAACACAGCACATACGTATCTGTGTGAGCAAATGTTCTAAGTGATAATATTAATCAAACATCAACATAGAAGTCGCCTCAAAGTATATCCTAAGAATCAGAGAAAACGTGCCAATTATCCAGCCCTGACAAAATGGCATAAAAGCTAAGAAACTTGATGATTTCGACTTTTACTGAAAAACACACTATACTTTTTAAATTGGTGGATGTTCCCCTCAATATTTTCATATATTGAATTAGTATCATTTTTTGACAGATTGTTATGCAGAGTGACAATGTTTGAAGGTATCTTAAGTTTAAGCTACAGTAATTTTGGAACAATATTGTATACTGTCTGTTTAGATTCATTCTATGTTAAAATACTGGTTAGTCTGTTCAGTAATTGTTTATTCTATTCAGCACGAATTTAGTTTAGCCACTGAATAGGTCTTTGTAAAATTTTGCATTTGTGTTCCTTGAGTAACTATCGTACTATGGTATGTTACAGACCATAACGCATTTGCATGGTGATGAGCTGCCCCCGTTATAGTGACCTCGTTTGGGACTGCAGCTAGATGGAATGTGGCATGATGACCATTTATTGCCCTGGTCTGATGTGCAATAGGCACACAATATCCTCTTAAACAAATGTATTTGTGTCCCTGTCTTGTTACGGTCTTGGTTTTCATGACACTTGTAATTTCCTGAATCGACGACTGGAATTGATTTGAGTTGTGTTCAATTGCATTTCGCATAGAATGCAATCAGCAATCATGGGCACTATTGATTGGAGAAGTCCCAATTGGGAGGAGCATGTGCAGTTAGACAGACAGACAGACAGACAGACAGACAGATAGATAGATAGATAGATAGATAGATAGATAGATAGATAGATAGATAGATAGATAGATAGATAGATAGATAGATAGATAGATAGATAGATAGATAGATACATAGATAGATAGATAGATAGATAGATGCATGTGTGTGTGGGGGGGTCTTCTGAGGGTTTGTTAATGAGCCAAGGTAATCAATGCCAGAAGAGATTACTTTGATGGAAGCCTTTGAGAAAACAATGTGTCGTGACGACCTCTGTCGAAGGAAACCACAAAGCAAAGAAACCAAACAAGAAGAGTGACCTTCAGCAGGTTCCAGCTAACACACAATTGACCCATTAATTCACTGCTTACACATGTGTTGATTTAGCTCACCTTGGAGAGAAGGCAAGAATAAACGGATCGGAAGCATTGCATCTAATTATGACTGATAACAATCCCCTTTAAGATTTAAGCACCAAGGAAAAGCTTAGAATGAATATGAAAAGTCTAAATCAGCTTTAATGTAAGATTTATTTTCTATAGTTTTTCCTAATTTAACTTAAATTGACTTTTGCGTCCTCGAAGCAGCTCTTCTGCATAATGTAAATGTCACAAATCCGTTTCAGTCTTTAATCCATTCAGGA